>NC_068982.1:97025513-97031747 GCF_001194135.2 Octopus bimaculoides
ATATATATATATATATATAAAGATGAGAATGTGTGTGTGTGAATCCCTAAAACTTGAGAACTACACCACCAATTTCATTCAAATTTTACACATGCCTTACTTAGGGTCCATGTAGTGTCTTAGGCCAAAAATTTTTTTAACTTCTTGTCTACTGCGAGCCCAGAGCAATATCTTATCTCCTCTACTATTGCAGTATTACATGTCAAAAGTGAAACAATAACATCTCTATTGTAATGTCAAATATTTTCACTTTAATAGTTTCACTTTAATACTGAAACTATTAAAGTGAAACTATTATCTCACATATATATACAAGCATACATACATATATACATACTTACATATATATAATATATATATGTATATATATATATATCTGTATATATCTGCACAAATGTATATATATAGATGTATATATATATATATACATACAAGTATATATATAGATGTATATGTATACATCTATATGTATAGGTGTATATGTATAGATGTATATATATTGATATAGATGTATATGTATACATGTATATGTGTAGATGTATATATATATAGATGTACATATAATATGTACATATATATATACACATATATACATGCTTACATATAAACACATACACACACACACATAGGTGCAGGTGTGGCTGTGTGGTAAGAAACTTAGTTCCAAAACACATGATCCTGGGTTCAGTCCCACTGTGTGGTGACTTGGCATGTGTCTTCTGCTATAGCCTCAGACCAACCAAAGCGTTGTGAGTGGAATTTGTAGACAGAAACTGAAGGAAATCAATTGTATGTATATATGTAAGTGTATGTGTGTGTCTTTGCCTCTGTGTTTATCCCTCATCACTGCTTCACAACTGCTGTTCATTTATTTACATCCCCATAACTTACTGGTTTGACAAGAAACTGATAGAATAAGTACCAGGCTTATCAAAATAAAAAAAAAACACTAGGCAGTGTCTCATATTTTTCTTTGCCCACTCAGTTGTATCTATCAATCTATCTTTTTGTATGTGTGTGTGTGTGTATATATATATATATCTAATACACACACACACACATACATGTATGTATATGTGCATATTCATATCTTTTATATAAAAGTCAATGTCTTTATGTGTGTTCGTTATGTTACTTATACATTCGAAAACTGCTGCACCGATCCTAATGAAATTTGGAACACAAAATCCAAGCCTAGGGAGAAGGGTAATGCTGTGCGTTTCACACAATTTCATGGACCAAAATTACTGAATGGATCCTTATGATATTTGGAACTTAGATTCAATGCATAAGGGCGGGTATAATGCAGTATGTTTGGTTTGAATTTGAGATGGCTTAAAGGGGGCAGAATCTTCATGAAAATTCATAAATTTTCGATGTTGATGAAATTTCAACCATGGGTAATTAACACACATGAAGAAGTATTCTCAAACTTTCCACTTCTCATGAGGATTCTAAGACCCCCTAATGGGGGCCTTAACTCTCAAATTTTAGCCATTTAAAAAAATCCAGAACTAGGTCAAAAGTACTGAATGGATCTTTATGAAATTTAGAAATTATATTCTATGCATAAGGGCCATAACCCCCATGAAAATTCATATATTTTTGCTGTTGATGAAATTTTAACCATAGATATTAGACACAAATGAAGTAATATTTCTAAAATTTCATCTTAGAAGTTAGAAAGACCTCTTCATGCAGACTTAACACTCACAATTTAGTCATCTTATCTAAGCAAAGATGAATACAGTTGTACTCTTGGAAGCTGTAGGGTCACCCGAGCACAAAAGATGAGCGTTATTTGTAATTCAATGGTACAACAGTGTAAGAGTTTGCTTTGAGATATACTTAGATTGTGATTTCTGCAAAGTGGTGCATAAATTGTCAAGTAAATGAGAGGCATCTTTGCCTCCACTGACTCAGTTGCAAAGTGTTGAGTAAAGTTATTTTGTTGTAGAC
The DNA here is from genome assembly GCF_001194135.2 of Octopus bimaculoides. Classification (NCBI taxonomy): domain Eukaryota; kingdom Metazoa; phylum Mollusca; class Cephalopoda; order Octopoda; family Octopodidae; genus Octopus; species Octopus bimaculoides. The sequence continues at coordinate 97,027,473 of NC_068982.1, forward strand.
CTCCTTTGAATCTTTTTATTATGACTGGGTCACACATAGTCCCCACATGGTAACATTGATTTCAAGGCCTTCCCAGACGAGTGACTGGTTATTCAAAGACATTTATAGATTGTAAATTTATTCTGTCCAGTTACCTATCGGTATAGTGGTCAGTTGCAAACTCTAGAGGTAACACTTTCATTTCCCCTTAGCCCTCACATCACACAGTTGTTAATGTTTATTTGAGTTGGGTCACGCCCTTCCAATTCCTATACAACTAAGGCTTCCACACAGTTTTCATCAACCAAATTTAATCACAAGGGATTGGTTGGCCTGGGTCTATAGCAGAAGACTATAGCAGCTGTGCAGTGGGACTGAACCCCAAACCATAAGGGTTGTAAAATGAGCTACTTTAATTACATTCTGAATCCAAATGCTTTTTACATCAACTTTGCCGTTCATCTTTTTGGGGTCAATAAAATAAAGTACAAGTCAAGTAGTGGGGTCAATATAATTGATTAGCCTCCTTCCCTAATTATAAGCCTTGTGCCTATAGTACAAAGAGTTATTAACTTTGTGTTATGAGGGCTAGCCTGGGGCTAAATACCAACAACACACAACTATTACTACCAGCCTTCATGATACACACAAGCAACACATTAAATATACACATATAATCATGTACAAAGAATACAAGCAGCAACATGCACACACACACACATGCAAACACACTATTCACAACACATTCACACATTTTTAATCATAGAAATATGGTGAACATAAAACAAAAATAAACAAGCTTTATGAATTATTTTATTTTATTCATTCTGTAAGTGAAAATATTTGTTCTAAATTGATGAAATCTAAATGGTTAGGATGTTGGACGACCAGTTGATGAACCATAAGTTTAATCCCAGACATGAAAATTGGTTGAGGTTTGTAACAAATTTAGTTCTTCAATGAACCTTGATGTTTTATCAAACTGAATCCAAGTTTCTATAGATTCAGGTGGGTAAAATGTCAAATCTCTCATTGAAATGATGCTGCTAAATGACATACGACCCAGACAACAGATTGTTTATTACAAGTTGGTTGATTCAATTTAATATCATTCTTCCATCTTTACTTCTTCTCATCTTTCATACTTTGTCTTTATAACTGCATGAATTGTTTTCTTAGTTAATGGATTCTTAAGTAACTTTGCAAAAGGTAAAATTCAGATCTTGTTATTAGCATGCATTGTTGTTTAGCACACATGTAAGTCAACAAAATGTGCCTTGTTTTTAAACAACGGCCCCCAACCATTATTGTTGCTGCTGTCTTCTGTTTGTTCTCTGTGTATAGAGATTTGGTTGACTTTGTGTGTCCATTCTATCTTCTTATTAGGACTCATTCTAGTGGAGAAAAAGAAAACAAGTGAAAATAATCGTTTTTAGTAGAAGCATACATGTTTCAAACACATTCATTTAAATAAAATATGGGTATTGATACATATGAATCATAAATGATGTTTGGTAGAAGTTAATAGGTTTAATATTTTTATATATAGATTATTCCCAGCATTTTAAATGTTATTTTATCAATTATATTACTGTTTTGCTAAGAGGAAAGACATTAATCCTAAATCATGGAAAGGGGCTTCTTGAATCAGAAAAGTGGTAGGAATAGATAAGATTGATGTGATTGATAAGGAAAAAAACATTTCCTCATATTTTTTCCCTTCCTTGCTGAAAAAAGTGCCTTGTGCCATTTTAAAAGAAATGAATGTAAAAGGTTAAGTGAGTTAATATATAATAAGTTACCTTAAGAAGGGACTTTCTAGGATCAAATCACTTTTGTATGAATGAGAACTGAGAATTCTGAATGTAGAAGTTTGAATCATATCTGAAATTTCTATGGTTTGTTTGCAAGAAAAAGCATTTGTTTGTGTGTCAATATGTTTGTGTTTGTGAGTGTATGTAACCTGGTGCCTTTTGTTGAATTTTGCACCCATAAATTTCATGACCTTTTCTTTGTAATGATGACATTTGACTTATCAGAAATACTATTTTTCACAATTTGAATCCAGGGCATAAACACAGAAAGAAAGTAAGGTTAGGTAGTGTTAGGATATAATGGTTTCCAATAGCTATAAACTTTAAAGGGCTGACAATATTTGCTTTGGAATTTACAGCTAAATATTAACACTGTGCTGCCAATAAAACTTTAATAATACCATCTCATTTATAGGAGAACTAAGAGTGAAAATGGCTAATTATGTGTGTTAAACATTATGAATACTTTCATCAAGCTGAAAATTTTGAAATGTTTAATGAGTTTGGATTAACAGACTAGACTACCACTATCTTACATAGGTGAACTCAGCAATTATCTAATGTTTCAAGAAACTTGTAATTTCACATACCTTGTGTTTATTTCAATAGGATTCTGAATGCTGACTTCTTTAGGCATCTTTCTTTCTAATAATAGTTTCATGCACACACAAGAAATTAATCCAAACTGAAAATAAAAAGATTTTTGTTAAATGTCTAAAGAGATTAAACATTAATGATTAAATTAAATATTTAAACACAAATAAATGTTTTTCTTTCATCACCATAATCATTATTTTAACTTTCATTTACTATACCATCATGGGTTGGATATAACAGTCATGTATGGTTTTTTTTTTTTTTCATATATTTTAATCCTATACAGCATTTCATTTATGTGAAATTCAAAGTTCCCAAACCTGCTCTAATCACTTGATCATTTTGAACTTAGCTCACATTTTCATCCAGCATGCATCATTCTTTCAAATTAACCTCCTGCAAGCACTTGAAAATTATTTAAGTGTTTTCTCCATTTCCGCATGTGTAGAATTATCGTGAAACAGCAAAAGGATCATGGCATGTGAAGCCCTCACCACGAAACTCGATATGCTAAAAATAACAGTTAAATGTCTGGAGAATTTTTCGTGTTTGTGTGTGTGTGGCATGCACAACAATTTCTACAGCTTATCTGAATGAACACAGGAAGAAGTACACAGAAATATATTTTACAAACCTGTCGTAAACGTTGGTTTTGTTTTTTCGCTTTAAAGGTAAATGATTCTGATAGAACCAATTACCTTGTCAATTCATTGAATTAATCACAACAAAATACTACAGGTTTAGTCACTGGCTCAGCACCTATATTTGTGTTCTTCATTCCAAAATAATAAAAACTTTAACATACTTCCAAAATGGGACTTCGTCCATGTGTATCCATGTGCGTATATATGCAGGTGTGTGTGTGGGGGTGGGGGTGCAAGAAAAACATTTACAGAAATGAATTTGCACAATGTTACACTTCTGAATTTTTTTTTAATTGTGACAATCAAACAAAAATTTACTGCCAAAATTAATTTCCCTTGCATTTTCTCTCTTATTCAATATTCAATTAAAAGAGAGAATATGTTGTTACCAACGTTAAAACATTAGTAACTTGACTGATCAGTCATTGAACCAGAATTTTAATTGCATTTGATACACACTTTGCTATCATTTATATGGAGAATTGCAAACATGGCATATAAAGATCATCATCATCATCGTTTAACGTCTGCTTTCCATGCTAGCATGGGTTGGATGATTTGACTGAGGACTGGTGAACCAGATGGCTACACCAGGCTCCAATCTGATTTGGCAGAGTTTCTGCAGCTGGATGCCCTTCCTAACGCCAACCACTCTGAGAGTGTAGTGGATGCTTTTACGTGACACCGGCACGAATGTCAGTCAGGTGGTACTGGCAACGGCCACGCTCAAAATGGTGTATTTTACGTGCCACCTGCACAGGAGTCAGTCCAGCAGCACTGGCACCGACCTCACTCGAATGCCTTTTCATGTGCCACCAGTACAAGTGCCAGGAAAGCAACGTTGGTAATGATCACACTCAAATGGTGCTATTTACGTGCCAGTGGCAAGGAAGCCAGACAGCTGCTCTGGCAACGATCGTGCTCGGATGGTGTTCTTAGCACTCCACTGGTACAGGTGCCATCACAATTTCGCTTTCACTTGCCCCAACAGGTCTTCGCAAGCCGAGTTTAGTGTCCAATGAAGGAGACGTTGGCATGGGTGCCAGTCGTCGAATTTAGTTCGATTTTGATTTCACTTGCCTCAACAAGTCTTCACAAGCAGAGTTTAGTGTCCAGTGAAGGAAAGGTGGGCTGGCTAAGTGGGCTGGCTACACCCCTGGCAGAGGCCTTGGAATTTGGTCTCACTTGGCTTGCTGGGTCTTCTCACGCACAGCATATTTCCAAAGGTCTCGGTCAGAAGT
>NC_068982.1:97032038-97039148 GCF_001194135.2 Octopus bimaculoides
GAGGCTTCTTAGGTTCAACTTTTCTCTCAAGGTACTTACACTCTGTCGAGTATGTGCACTGACATTACACATCCATCGGAGCATACTGACTTCATTCCTTGCAAGCTTATGCATGTCCTCAGCAGTCACGGCCCATGTTTCACTGCCATGTAGCATGGCTGTTCATACACGTGAGTCATACAGTCTGCCTTTTACTCTGAGTGAGAGGCCCTTTGTCACCAGCAGAGGTAAGAGCTCTCTTTACTTTGCCCAGGCTATTCTTATTCTAGCAGCTACACTTTCAGCGCACCCTCCCCCACTACTAACTTGGTCACCTAGAAAGCGGAAGCTATCAACTATGTCTAGTTTTTCTTCTTGGAATGTGGCAGAAGTCGTTTTCTGCACATTTTCAGTGATTATTGCTCCTGAACATCTGCCACATACAAAAACTAACTTCCTAGTTAACCTTCATTTGATATTGCTGCACCTCTTATGTGTCCATAGCTTGCACTGTGTACATCTTATAGAGTTTCTACCTACGCCAACTTATTTTTATAGAAATTTTATGAGTACATTTCTGTAAATCTTTTTCTTGTGCACCAACACTCCCCCTCCACACCTGCACACGGATACACATGGATGAAGTTCCATTTTGGAAGTTTTATTCTTTTACTTGTTTCAGTCATTTGACTGCAGCCCCAAATCGACTTATTCTTTGTAAGCCTAGTATTTATTGTATAGCTCACTTTTGGCGAACAGTTAAGTTATGGAGACATAAACACACTAACATCAGTTGTCTAGCGATGGCGAGTGGGGGGGGGGGCAAGCACACAAATACATACACACCCTCACACATATATATATACAGATGAAGGGCTTCGATCAGTTTCCGTCTACCAAATCCCTTCATAAGGCTTTGATTGGTCTGAGGCTATAGTGGAAGACACTTGTCCAAGATGCCACATAGTGGTACTGAACCCAGAACCATGTAGTTGGGAAGCGAGCTTCTTACCACACAGCCACTCCTGCGCCTATTATGTTTAAAGTTTTATGTTAAAGTTTTTATTATTTTGGAATGAACACAGAGGTACTAAGCCAGTGACTAAACTTGTAGTATTTTGCTGGGATTAATCCAATGAATTGACAGCAAGGTAATTGCTTCTATTTTGAAAACGTGTTTTTTTTTTGCATATTCGGAAACTGTCATCGAAAACATAGGAACCCGGTAAAAAAAAAAAAAAAAAGTCGGAAAGGTCGGTTTCGGGGTCGGGGTGGGGAGGGACTGTGCGCCAGGTCAGCCTGAAAAACATCAATAAGTCAGGGACAAACAAACAAGATATCAGGTGGTCATGAGATGTGCTAAAAATAATAGCTAAATTGCCCCTAAATCACAAAAATATTTTTTCGTTATTTTTTTCTTTCTTGCATAATCGTATGAATTCCCGTGTATAGAATAATAATTCACAAAAATTTTCTGAAAATTCCAAAAAACTATAAAAAAAATACGAGGAGTTATAATGGGAGCTTAAAGTAGAATTCCGAAATTTGGAGTGTGCTATTGTGATATACTCGGAAAAGGAAAAAAAAAGCGGGTTTATCTTGGCTGAGTACCTCTGGACATACGCTGCAGAATCAATAGTCACGAAGTTAACAACAGCAACTAAAGTCTGAATACACGCACGTACACATACAGGACGAAGAGGCGATTTCATCGTTCGACCAGTTGAACCAAAACCAAAATCTCCCTAAAAAAATAGGAAAAAAAAAAAAAAAAAAGAGCCAAACTTGCTTCTGTCTTGAAAAAAGAAGGGACACATTGGATAACATAATCCTAGATGTGCAATGCTCGAAGAGAGATTGTAAGCTTTGTACAGTCTGGGACGTAAACATTAACAGATACTAGGGTAGGAAAATGAGTTTTACTTACGACAGATAATGCGAATATCGTCAGCACTGAAAATAACTGGCAGTGGTCCTTGTTTATAAAGAGTACCCTATCACGTGAGCATCAGCTTGTTGAAGGCTGTATACCACATGCCTTCCGAATCCCAGTCTTTGAACTTACGGTTCACGTTACCTTTACGTGTGGATTTTATTTACATAACATTAGATGCACGCGTGATACGAGGATACTACATTGTATGTGGGAGTGGCGCAGAGTAACTGACGATAATGTTGTCTCTTATCTTGATCAGTATGACATGTTAACCGGTGATTGTACGTATGCACATACACATACGTACACACGATATTTCCATTTACATACAGACGCACCCACGCACGCGCACACACTTATGCGTCCGCGCTCACATATATACACACGTCCGTGCGCTCACGCACGCACGCATACACACGCACACATTAAGTGAATATTTTGACATAGTTCAAGAGCTCGTTCCTTCAGCATATGAGTTCCACTATATTATTCGCAGCTATGATTAAGAATATCATTGAGATCGGTTGTATTCCATTCTTCCCTATACATACATACATATTCAGATTACAAGTTCAGGCTTATACCTGTAATTATTGGGACCCTGGGATATGTAACACACTGCCTAAATACCAATCTTGAGAAATTAGGTTTCTCAAGACCAGAAAGGAGAAAGCTAATGCAAAGACTACAGATCCAATCCATCACTGGAACTAAAAAATATATTCAAGCTAACAAGCTTTATCATGACAACAGAGGCTAAACTGAGTATTGTTGTTACCACCTTTTGTGATCTACTGTCCTTGGTCAAAGTGGAGCCTAGGTACTTGAAGGTGTCCACTTCAAGTCTCTCTCCGTTTTGCATGGTGTTGGTTGCTACTATTAACCAGGATCATACTATTTTGTGGGCTGATCTTCATCTCGTATGCTCCTGATACTTTTTTTCAGTTTGTTGGTGAATTCCAAAAGTCCTACTTCACTACTTCCTAAAAAGTCAATATCATCAGTAAAACGCATGCTGGAAATGGGCAGTCCTCTAATGGAAAGAGCAGGGTGGATATCTTGAAGTGTCTCCTACATGATGTTCTCCAGGAAAATATTGAAAAGTACTGGAGAGAGGAGACATCCTTGTCGAATACCCACTGCTGTCTTGAAGAATTCTCTGATGTTGTTGTTCAGGAGAACTGCACTGCTTGAATTTTCATACGGTGTTTGGATTACTTCGATGAGGTTGTTATTGAAGTTGTAATTCTTCATCACCTGTCACAACCCATCGTGCCAAACATGGTCAAAGGCCTTTTTGAAGTCGATGAAGTTGTGATAGAAGGTTGTAGATGTTTCTCAGTAAGCAGTCTAATGTTAAATATCTGCTCCACAGTAATCCTTTGGGGCTTAAATCCAGCTTAATTCTTCTGCCTTCCCCTTAAGTTTGTGTAGCAGAACTCTTTGCAGTACTTTGTTGGGGTGGCTAATTAAGCTGATTGCTCTATAATTCTGGCAGAATCTTAAGTTGCCTTGCTTGAGAATGGATATCTTCAGTGATTGGGTCCACTCCTTTGGCTACTGCTTCATCTTCCATATCTTCTAACAGGTAACTGTTAGTGCTTTGATAACTTTGGCCCTCCATGTTTTAGGGGATCTGATGGGATGTTATCCACTCCTGGGGATTTCCCATCTTTGAGCATGCGCACAAAAATCAAATAAGCACTTTGGACGATTATTTTGAAACTTCACTTTAGCATTATTACAAATTAGTGCTCACCTAGAATATTCTGAAGCACCTCCAGTCACCAAAGTCTGGCGACGGGCCTCACACACGCACGCATACACACCTTATTTGCTGGTGTAGAAGACGCACTCCTACTTTACGTGTTTATTTTATGAAAACAAAAATTGGTACGTTTTCATCGTACATTTATTGAAAGATATTTTAAGGTGGTTTTATAAGGAAAACTTATGATTCTGGGTTAACAGTTTTGTGACAATATAATGGGATAAAATATGAAATATTTTAATTGGTTTCATATTTTATTCCACGTTACATATAATTTATCACATATAAACAGCGTTATGGGACTAGCTTATTTAATTTTTATCTTCTTTCAGATCAGCTGCATCGCTGTTTATATGTTGGTCCAGAGAATTACCATACAAAATCTAAAAAATGTATTTTTCGCTGTTGATGTTTGTGTAACCGTAATCGGTCTCCAAGGAGGTGCACTATCACTATGGTTTGTTGCCGTGCACTCGATGCAGATATCTGACAGATGGATGGAAATTTAGCTTTCCTTTCGTCTTTCCAAGAAGTTTTCATTTAGATTAGACAATTAAAAAAAATATCTTTTAAAGGTGAGAGAGTCATTAGGAAAATGTAAGATTTATATCAGTGAGGAAGGGGGTATAAATAGATGGAGCGGCTCTCACCTAAGTGCAGACGTACCGTAAGCAATATTTTTCGTACGTTTGTGTTTAGAGTACGAGACAATTTGACTTGTTTTCAATATCTACTATTATACACTTGTTTTTCTCCGTCACAACATATGAATGAGAAAGGAAGGGGTGATAGCTGAATAAGGAAGGGATGATGGCAAATTGATAGTGGGAGCGTTTCAACTCTGTGTGAGTATATGTATGTATATGTAAAAGGGAGATATGTGAATGTGTGTGTGTGTGTGTGTGTGTGTGTGCGTGCAACGGAAGTGGGACGGTAAACATTCAACGCCGAAAAGAAAAACGGCGTTTCAGCCCTGTGTGAGTCTATGTGTGTACGTGTACAAGGGAAGTATGTGAATGTTTGTATGTGTGAACTAGCGTTCTTTCAGTAACAAGCGCTGATCGATGTCTCATCTAAAAAGACAACCACTAGATAACATTGACAAGTGTATTAATTTGATTTACCATCAATATCTACTATAATAATACTCTTGTATTTTCCTCCGTCACAACATATGAATGAGAAAGGAAGGGGCGATGGCAAACTGGTAGTGGGAGCGTTTCAACTGTGTGAGTATATGTGTGTGTATGTAAAAGCTATGTGAATGTTTATGTGTGTGTGTGCGTGTGTGTGTGTGTGTAATGGAAGTGGGATGGTGAACATTCAACGCTGAAAAGAAAAATCAAACAGCGTTTCAGCCCTGTGTGACTATATGTGTGTCTGTGTGTGCGTGTAGAAGGAAAGTATGTGAATACATAATTGAACCAGCGTTCTTTCAGTAACAAACGACGATCAATGTCACATGTCAAAAGACAACCATTAGATAATATTGACAAGTGTATTAATTTGATTCACCATCTGTATTTATATATAAAATACTACAATTAGCCGTCATTTTGGCACAAGGCCAGCAATTTCGAGGGAAGAGGTTCAGTCAATTACATCGATTCGTGCTCAACTGGTACTTTCTTCGTCGACCCCGAAAGAGATGAAAGGTAAAGTGGACCTCGGTGGAATTTGAACTTAAAACATAAGAACAGACTAAATACCGCTAAGCATTTTACCCGACGTGTGAACGATTCTGACAGCTCGCCGCCTTAAATTGTTTATATATTGAGATGTGTTTATTATTACAAGAGCAAAATCTTTGTTAAACATCTCCCAGTTACACAAACTGTTGTGAATGCGTAGTCATGTGGATGCTTTGTTACTGTCGTTGTGGGGTTTAGCTGACCTCATGTATATTAAATGAATCTACTCACGAACGTTTAACTTTTATATATTTATTGCTGGACATGATTTACTGCGTTGGCTGTTTACAAAAGAAAGATGTCAATAGTATAACCACTGAATAGGTGGAGAGGACCTTGCTGCGTCTATAGAAGGCTAGCTAAGATCCTGTTATCTCTTACTCGAGGTGGTTGTTCGAATGTCCGTGACCGACTGGTCTTAGTGGTCTGCCGAAGCCGTCCGGCTGAGTTAGGTGCCAAAACGGTTTTCATAGGGTGAAAAGGGGACGAGTTTTAGATAATCGAAGGAGCCATGTCACACCACAGCTTCACGCCGATTGGTCGATTTATAGATCAATCACATGAAACTGTGGTCGCTCACTTGCGATCCCTAACTGAATATCTTGGAGTTGGGGTTCGAATCCCTACAATATTATCCTGTAACTCGAGAAGATGACCCCTAGTACAAACAATTATATGAAATGTTTTTAATATGGAGTTGAAATTGTTCTTGCAACGGACTTCAAATTAGTCATTGATGTAGAGAAGTAAACCCAAGGGCAGCGCCGTCGTCGATTCAATGAAGCAAACTGCAATAAGGTTGTCTTGACCGTGAGTGACTAAAAGCATTGAAAAAGTTTCAGGGCATCAACGTCAAAAAGATACATGATCAGCGACGCTTATCAGGCCGCTTATCTGTATACATAGAGAAGACGGATATCACATTGAAATTTCCCATACTCAGAGAACAAAAACTGTGTCATGTATAGATTTTTACTTAATGCCTCGTTATGACTACTACAGACACTTGCAACAATGTTACAATTTATTCCACAAGTATGGCGTTGATATGTATACTAAAGTTGAGACTGAAATGTTATTAAACACTAAAACACCGAAAAAAGATTGCATGTGGACTCGTATGTTTATATAAGAGATAATATCAACAGAGATAGAGCCAAATGATCTAGTCATCTGAGCTTGCTTCCAGTCAATTTCTCAGGAAGTCCAAGATACATGCTTGGATTTTTTGAGCAGGTCATGGTCTATGTCAGAACTTACGGAAGGACAGATCACATCTTCATTTTCATCTGCAATTCTGTTCGGAAATAGGGGAGTGAATATTTCGGCTCATGAATCTATTAAGAACCGATAGAATTTGTTAGTCAGAGGTGCTTTTGACAAGCGCACACCAAAATGAAGCACCTTTTAACAAAATATGACATCTTCAGTACTACAAGGTGTGTTATGTACACTATAGGGCTTTCCTATAAGGTGTTATCCACCCCTGATTGGAACTCTCCCGTATGACATGTACGCATGCTCAGTGACTTGCTTTAACAGTTGCAATCAGCTGAATGCACATTGCCAGTGACATTTGACATAATTACCCACACTCTGTGGTCAGGATTCTTTTTTTGGTTTGATGTCGGTATCGAAGGGATTACCAGACACCGGATAATACAGTGAGAGCAGCTTTCACTCACATCGTGGTATTCGATGCTGTGTACGTGTCTGTCGTGGTAAAATATGCC
>NC_068982.1:97039305-97050629 GCF_001194135.2 Octopus bimaculoides
ACTTCAGACTTATCGTCCGATGAATTTACTTTGTTGACATATCGACAGAATTTTTATACCTTTCAACCTTTCAATCAAATCCGCCTTTCTTCCAGTAACATACTGTCCATATAATCTTAAATATTTCTTTAACTCAGGTACAGTAAGTACTTCGATAGCTGAATCATCAAGCTGCTTTATATCCATGATAAGACGTAAAACAATAACAATGGCGTGGGTTAGCCTCCGGAAGTTTAATTATCTACATGGAGCGCCGCCTAGCCAAGGGAGATAACCTACTTATAGGAAAGCCCTATAGAGTGGCAGGAAAGTGGCCTTCTTTCATACATTTTCATTTAGATTAAGAAGACAAAGTTCAGTGCTGTCAAATAGGCTTAATTATATTGACAGAGCTTCCAGAATCAATATTACCGACCAAACTTTTTTTGACACGCCAAAAGATCAGTGGTACTAGGGTAATGTGGGCTCCTTAATCCGAAATTTACTCGCATGAAAAACAATAAATGCGTTAAAAGTATCCCAGAAAATTGATAAAAGAAATTAAATCTGGTGTATATCCACTTTATAGAAGAATAGACTAAAAGATCTGTCGCTAAGACAGAAATGATTTAATTGACGACGATGGTTCGTGGGATATTACCCGCTTTTTGCTCACATTAACGTTGAATTATGTTTCTCAGTCAAAGCAAAAGCAAACATACACGATATATATTTCTTTATTGCCCACAGGGGGCTAAACACAGAGGGGATATAGCGACTCAATTTTTGTTGGGAAGGCACATTAGCCGCAATGAAGCATTCTAGCGTGTAGTTTTGGATTTCAAATTCTTGAACGGCACTTTTGTCATTGAAAGCAAAACTCAACATACCACAATTAACTGAACTTCTATAACCACTAAAAATACTGCAGCTAGCCATCCTCTACAACAAAGTCCAAACCATTTCCTAATGTCCACCTTGAAAATGCTTAAAGAGTTTACTTTCCTGAAGAGAATCAACAGATACTGGCTCCAAAAAGTATAACTCCGACTACTTCCTTTAATCTTTGTCAGGAAGATTACTTTGCACGTATACTATTTCATTCTGAAGTTATATATTTTCTGCATATGAATTAAAAGAAAATAAAGTATATATTAAGCAAAGTAGCTAATTATAGAAAATCTCTATAAGAGATGAAAGTAGTAACTATACTTCGAAGTAATGTTTGTCGCCACTTCAACATGGCTGTTCGGTAGGAACCGACGTTACTACCGTTTTTAACCCCCAGAAAGACGTCTCCTCCTGCTGATTATCGATGCAACCTGCACCCGATATATATTGCAGGCAGGAGAGGGAAAGCCTACCATCTTCTAGCGACGACGGGACCACCATCGATGACCAGCTGGAGGAGGCGTCTCCTGGAGCTAATAGCAGTAGTAACGTCGGTTCCTACGGAATAGCCACGTTAAAGTAGTGATGAACATTACTTCTCAGTATAGTTACTATAGTTACTACTTTCACCTCTTATAGAAATTTTCTGACTAGCTACTTTACTTGTTGCAAGATCAGTGACTGGCCGTCTCTTATTTTTCTATATATTGCGAGCTGGAGCGTACTATTACTATCTCTAGCGGATGGGTGTCCACCACTGAGGATGAACTCAAATAGCTCGAAACCGGACTATCTTGTAGTCCCGTCGTCGCTAGAAGACAGTAGGGGTTTGCTCCTTTGCTAGCAATATATACCGGGTGCAGAATGCAGCGATAACGAGCTGGAAGAGATGTCTTCCTGGGATTAAAAACGGTAGTTACATCGGTTCCTGCGGATCAGCCACATTGAAGTTGTGATGAACATTACTTCGAAGTGTATATTTGTAGTGGATCTTGCATGCATGAAGTGGATTCGATCCACTATAGCCAAATTTAAATCAACACTGCAACATAACTTTTCCCAATAGTTTTTCTCTGACAGCAGTTTAATATTTTCCAGATGCCTTTAGCTAGGCCGAAACAATGTCTTCCCCACTTGACCCTTCCTAACCTCTTCTACTCCACGAAAATCTAGAATAGAGATAACAGGACCACCAGCTGAATCCATTGTTCTCAATAATATATCTATCCTTCTGGATTGTTATAAAAGCAAGGAAATCCCAAGCAAAATTTAGTTTAGTCACCAGTCGGTGACGACTCAACTAGTTTAGTCACCAGTCGGTGACAACTCAACCAGTTTAGTTACCAGTCGGTGACGACTCAACTAGTTTAGTCACCAGTTGGTGACGACTCAAGCAGTTCAGTCACCAGTCGGTGACGACTCAAGCAGTTCAGTCACCAGTCGGTGACGACTCAAGCAGTTCAGTCACCAGTCGGTGACGACTCAATGAGAACAAAGTCTGGCTGACCAGCTAGAACCTTGGCCAGAAGAAAAAATGAAGTTTACTGCTAGCAACTGTGAAACAACGCCCCACACTCTATAACTTTTACTAGCCCATTTCTTTTCTCAGTAACATTACCATATCTCTCTGTCTATTTACTACTACAAGATCGTGTACACACATATACAGGCCGAAATTAACTTTCTTTGCCTTGCATGCTTTACGAACTGTGTTATACTATTACACTAACCTACCCGTCGTGGTATGGCATTTATTAAAGTAACGGTAAATAAATATTTCTTTACAACTTCGATCATTGTTCTTCGTTCATCTTATAACCGTTACAATTGGTAACTACACAAAATTAGCATCGCTACAACCAAAAACATTATCGTACAATTGGTGAACCCGAACAAGAGAATTACTGCAATAGCAACCAATCTCTACCGTTACAATTGGTGACCCGCGACTACAACCTAACACCTATCGTTGCAATTGGTAACCCTCCGACACTAACAAATTGCCGTTACATATTCATAAAAGAAAAAAACAAAACAAAAAACAATCCAGCTTTGTAAATGATCATCTTCGAATTTTTAAACATCTACACTTGACAAGCATCTACACTGTTTATTCAGTCCAGTAAGAGTACTTTTACCTTTGTATATTGTTTCATGATATCAGATGCTCAATATCCTTCAATTATTTGCAAGCAGATCAAAGTTAGTTGAGCAATGTATGTGACTCTAAATTTGCCTCATTCCTTGGTTAAATTTAAACCTTTAACCATCTTCTTTCTCTTTTTACTTTCGTTCATCTAAAATAGATGTTAATTATATTCCGTGCTTGGAATTTTAAAGGTTCTCCTTTTAAATTCCGTGGTTCTATTTATTAAAGATAAATATTCATCAGATATTTTTTTATGTTACTATGTTTTTTTCTCTTTTAAAATATTTTCTGTATTAATAAGATGAAAATGGTTGATGTAATCAACTGTTAATTCTGAAAATAACACGATAAAACGTATGAACATGAGGTTAACTGTAAGGTCACTAACCTTAATAAATATGTGTGCGCAAGTGTATACATATAACCATGAATACATACACACATAATACATACATACATACATACATATATGATGTCAATAAACTTAAAGGTGCGTGTGTGTGCGTGCTTGTATGTGTATATGTGTGTGTGTGTTTGCGTGCGTATATATATATATATATATATATATGTGTGTGTGTGTGTGTGTGTGTGTGTGTGTGTGTGTGTGTGTGTGTGTGTGTAAATAATACATTTCTAAATCTCTCAGAGAGATTTATGCAGTAGTGATGCGATAAAGTAGTTGTATGCTGTTAACTTAATGTGACAGTCCCATGAAGGGTATAATACTACTGCTATTTAGCTCTAGGAAGCAGCACCGCATCCTGTTGGCCTTGACACATTTCCTGTGTCCTTATGTTTCCAATGGGGAGACAAGCAACTCCACTTAGCTAAGCCTGCATCCAGAGACATGTTTCTGAGTCTTTGCTCGTCATCAGTCTGGAGTAGCAATGGCCTGCTAGTTGGAGATGCCTCCCCCTTCTAAACATAAGAACACTGGAAATATGCCAAGGCCGACAGGAAGCGGTTCTGCATCCTAGGGCTAAATAGCAGTAGTATTATTCCCTTCATGGGACTGTCACATTAAGTTGACAGCATACAACTACTTTATCGCATCACTACTGCATAAATCTCTCTGAGAGATTTGAAAATGTATTATTTCTACTATATGTTTACGAGAGCTTGACAGGCATCAACTAGCAGGCTATTGCTACTCCAGACTGATGACGAGCAAAGACTCAGAAACATGTCTCTGGATGCAGGCTTAGCTAAGTGGAGGTGCTTGTCTCCTCCTTGTAAACATAAGGACACAGGAAACGTGTCAAGGCCGACAGGAAGCGGTGCTGCTTCCTAGGGCTAAATAGCAGTAGTATTATTCCCTTCATGGGACTGTCACATTAAGTTGACAGCATACAACTACTTTATCGTATCACTACTGCATAAATCTCTCTGAGAGATTTAGAAATGTATTATATATATATATATATATATATATATATATATATATATACATATACACACACGTGGTCTGATCAATAAGTATCCGGACTGTTGCCATAATAACGAAGCTAAAGCATGCACAGTAAAGCCGCTTGGCAAAATTGACCTTGAACTCTACTGTGCATGCGCACGAAGTTTTATAATTCTAGCTCACTTCCGCTATTTACAGCAGTGCTTGGAAGGAAGGTGTGTAGCGTGTGATCGTCGAATTGACAGAGAAAGTTGTCATGACGATACTTGCTCAGAGGCTTACGCAAAGTTGTAGAAAGTGTATGAAGGAGAGTGTATGAGCCGCACACAAGTGTACGACTGGTTCACACGTTTTCAAGATGGCAAAAAAAAAAGTCGATATTGACAAACGTTCTGGGAGACGCGCAACCAGCAGAACTGAGAAAAACATCGCAGATGTGCGTGCAACTGTGAGGGGAAATCGTCGAATCACCATCCGTGAATTATCAGAGGATGTGCAGATTAGTTACGGTTCAGTACAGTTCATTATCACTGAAGATTTAGGTATGAGACGCGTGTCTGCCAAGTTTGTCCCAAAACTGCTTTCAGTTGACCAAAAATAAATACTCGGGCTTCAGTTGCACAAAATCTCATTGACTGTGTCGAGAACGATGAAAACTTTTTGAAAATTTGCGTAGGCCTCTGAGGATGTATCATCAAGCATTTGGCAAAATTTGATGCAGATTTTCTGTTCAACTTTATCTGTCATGGTCAATGCGACGATCACACGCTACACACCTTCCTTCCAAGCACTGCTGTAAACAGCGAAAGTGTGCTAGAACGTCAAACCTTAGTGCGCATGCACAGTAGATGTCAAGGTCAATCTGTGCCAAGCGGCTTCACTCTGCATGCTTTAGCTTCGTTACTATGGTAGCAGTCCGAACACTGTAAAATAGGTACATTAGACTGCCACTAATCCGGCACTTATTCCGACTAAAAAAATTTCAAATAATTTCAAATTTCCCGGGTCGCCGAACCAACCGGCTGCAAAGATTTTTTATTCACTTCCCTCGCTTTCAGCTCATGCCAATGTGGTAAATAATGTAGTTCTTCGAGTCAATCGGCGTCTATTTCTAGCATGTGGTGCTACTCATTTGTGCCCGTATTATAATTATATAATTATATATTTTGTGTGTGTATATATATATATACATGGCATGTATGTGTGTGTGTGTGTGTAAACAAGTAACAAGGATGTCCAGGTATCAATGCATTACGGCCGTTTCAAGCGGTTCCGTTTAATCGATCAATCAAAATATTGCATCAATTTGAAACAAACCGTTGTCCTCAGAAGTAGATGATCATATAGATTTCCAACGTAAAGGATAAACCATTTATAACAAATTTATATCAGTACTAGAAACCAAAAGGATTACATTGTTTCCTTATGTTATATATACAGGTTGCAATGAATAAACTGTCGTCTAAATTACGCAAAAATGAAAATAACCCTGATGTCTCATTTTAATAGATATATTTACCAAAATTACTTTAAAATATCTTCAGTAAATTTATTCAATAAAATCGTCATTGGCTTCAACTACGGCCTCCAGATGACTTCGGAGTCTCATGCAACTCTTCTGGAAAGTCTCCTTGTTTAAGTTGGTGAATGCTACCATAATCCTTGCTTTCAGTTCATCTTTGGTGTTACAAGGAGTTTTGTCGGTCCCTTGCTCAACTGCGCCCCACACATAATAACTAAGGGTTTGCAGTCTGGGGAGTTAGGTGGTCAGATATTTGGAGTGGTGTGGTCGCAGAAATTGTCTGACAGCCATGATTAGGTTCTCCTGTTCGTGTGGCATGGTGCAGAGTCCTGTTGCCAGACATAGGGTCTTCCAGCAGCCACTCTCTTGATCCAGGACAGTACTACCTCATTCAGGCACTTGATGTAGGCTCCCGTGTTGAGTCTGAGGCGGTGTGGGGAGATGAATGGAGGCATTACGTCACCATCTCTGATGATTACACCAAACACCATGATGTTGACTGGATGTTTGATTTTTATCACTCTCGGTAGATGTTTTGGGGTCACGGTGAGCCAACAGTTGTTCTGTGTGTTCACCATCTGATCCCGGCAGAAAATTTTCTCGTCTGAGAAAAATCAAAGCATGTTCGGTTGGAGGGGATGTTTGAGTTTGTTCAAAAGCTTCGTAACGAGGTCCTTCCTCTTGTCCTTGATGGCTTGGGATAAAAGTGGGCGCTCTCTCATCTTGTATGAGGAATACCGAATATTTTCACGCACTACCTGCCTAATAAGAAACTCAGACACTCCCATGTCCCTGGCGATGGACCTGATCGACTTGGAGGGATCGTTGTCAACCATGGCCTGGATCTCGCCAACAAATTCAGGAGTTCTTTTCTTATCAGAACGATCAGAGTGAGTTTTCCGAATTAGACTCATTCAACTCTTTCCGAATCCTCTGCACTGTCCTCGGATTGACACCCAAACACTCTGAAGTGTTCGTATTGAGCTTCCAGCGCGAATACCAAGCATCACAGCACGACGTTTCCAAATTTCTGGCAGAATGAATTGCGTCATGGTTCTGTTTTTCTCACAGACGGTGCTCAACTGGCCCTACTATACTGTGTAGCCAACAAAATCAAAAACAAACAATGCGCATACGCGAAATTAAAAAATAAAATGGTGACAAGTTACCCATCGCACACCCCTCTCTCTCTCTCTCTTTCTCTCTCTCTCTCTCTCTCTCTGTATATATATATATATATATATATATATATACATATATATATATACATACATACATATATCTACACACACACACACACACACACACACACACACACACACACACACACACACACACACACACACACACAGAGCATAAAAAGTCAGGAGGTATGAGAGATGACTATATTCCATCAGTTGATTTTGATAGGGTGACGGCCTTCATCATGTCATAATAATTTTTATTTTGGTGTATAATAAAATCATTTTACATGTCTGCACAAATATACTTGTTATACATTGTATAGCACTATTGTACATTTACAAATCAATGCAGACAGAGAAGGCTAGCTCTTTAGATCAACAGAATATCCTGGTTACATCAATTTTTCAACTCTGTTTTATACATTCAAAAATCATCTTCAGATATAGAATGTATAGAAGATCGATAACTGATAAAAATTTATTAAATAATCAATTATCAGTCTTCCATTTCAAGTCAGATAATAGGCGAAAAACCCTGTTTAGCCGGACCTAATTTAGTTAGAAAAAATATAAATACGGAACTCAAGTTCGGTTCTACTTCTTTCGCTTGGCGCCTGGCTAAAGGAGCATTTCAGTAACGACTTGTCACTGCGGGACAATTCAACTTTTACCCTCTCTACGTGTCAACACAGTGAAGTGAAATATTTTACTCATTCTCTCTTCTTGTCTCATCCGTTTTCCTAGTAGTCATTCACAGATGAACTTAGCTACCTACAGAATGGATAACAGAAATGCAAATGATCTGTGTACAACTCAAAAAAGTTTATCTTTGTAACGATAAAATATCAATTACTATTTTTCTTCTGTCATTTATTTGGAGTATACAAATTGCTAAAATTTTGGTGACCTTCTGACTCAAGAGTTGCAACCTCCTCTACGAAATGTTGCTTTACTATTAGAGTGAATGAAACAATGTTGCTTTACTATTAGAATGTATGAAACAATGCTAATTAAACATATGAAAATAAGCATAGATGTTTAGGACAAAATTATGAAAATGATTTGGACAGACAAAGGGTTAACAGTGCTTATTTCTCCTTGAGAATTTTATACAAGCGCTGTGTTTACCATGACTCTTAACTCTTTGAATCTTTCTAGCTTCTTCTTTCTAGTTCCAAACATTAGTAAACAAAATGTTATGAACTTTATATTGAATGTAAAGTGGATGATAAGGTTAAGTGTCATCCTATACTTGTTGTGCAGCGACATCAGTAAGACTACTTAAGAAGCTAGGTAAATTGCGCATCATATGCCATTTATCGTTTCTGTCTCGCAAGTAATTAAATAACTTAATTTACCGTCTGCAATGAGACCAGTTCACTACAGTGCTCAACTTCCACCACCAAAATGTTCTGAGTACGCTACTTTACGCGACAACTAGTCAAAGGGAGTTGGAGATTATCATGAAGAAAAAGATGAAACTAGTTCTTCTAGTGCTAATATAGTGTGTTACTAACACAAGGAATGACCTAGTTCGTGACATGAATTGATCTAAAAAGTTGGATAAAAATATTAGATTCAAGATTAAAGAGTTGGAATTAGCTACTGTGTGTTACTTTGGTTTGTGTCTTTCGTGGCCATCATGATGAATTCAAAGAATGCTTTTGCCATGAAATTGGACTAGATACGTAAATGTTATTAACGTGTTTAAATTCAACACACAAAAAAAATACTACATGAATCAGGTATTTTCTTGTTTGGGACACAAATTTTTCTTTCTATTCTTTTTCTTTTTGTTCCTCAACTCTAGATTAAACCAGAAATTCTATTAAATAGAATATATGTAATTGAAAAATAAAACAAAGAAACAAGTTTTCTGAAGTCTTGTAGGAATCAATATTCTGTTTTAATAAGCAGGATTCAGGTAAATTATTATTTGTTCTTGCTAAGTCAAGTAATTTATTATTAGTTTTAGTATTGTATGTACTACTTATTCTTGTATATTAGTTTCAAATTTTGGCTCATGGTCAGCATACTTTAATTGATGAAATAGGTAACAAGTCTTTAGATGATTTGTTTGTATCATGGTTGTGAAGCCATCTAAATATGATTCTATTCAGAAGGCTGTTATATCATTTGACAGGAACACGGTATGAAGAATACATAAAACAAGGCTGTAACCTTAAATATCTTTAATGCGGCCACACGTATATATGCAAGCTGAATGATAAATGGAAATGGTTTGATGCGTGGAGGCCATGATCTTCTCTTGTGCGTTACCTCCTGCCTGCTAGTCGCCGCGTGTCGTGAGAGAGCCAGTTGGGTCACGTCTTCGCAATCTGGCGTCTCGATGCAAAAAGAGAAAGTTACAAGGCTTCGCGCCAGAATCTCACGCTCTAGCGCCATCTAGTGCCAGTTCGTTTAAACCCGCTGTCAAGGGAAGTAACTGCGCCTACAAGACTTTATTCGTAAGTAACTGGCTTCCTATCTAAAGCAAAGGCACACAACAGGATTCACGAAAGTATAAGTTTGATTTAATAGATATACGATTTTTAAGTGTCTAAAACATGATGCGAACTCATCGCGGAATTGTTATATTTCAGTACATTATTTATTAAACAATTGGAATGACATGCTTACTCGTCCACATTAAGGAATAAAATAGAAATGAACTTCGTAAATGTTTAAAATGAAATGTCACCCTGTTATCATTCCACCACGGCCAATCCCACCCTCAATTGGTTTTCAAGTGTAAGACCTTTGTACTTATGCATCGAGACCTTTGTAAAGGAATCAACAATATTCGAGCGATACACGTCATCTTCGACAGAAATAAGCATAACATTAACATTGACATATTCACTGCCATTGTTCTAAAACGTATGCTGATTCTGAAACACAGAGGCCTAACTGCAAGATATTCAGTTAAGGATTACACGTAAGCGGCCACAGTTTCACGTGATTGATCTATAAATCGACTAATCAGCGCGAAGCTGTGGCGTTATAGAGTTCTTCATATGATCTAAAATTCTTCTCCTTTCAGACTATAAAAACCGTTTGATGGCTTCGGGCATTCGTGCAGACTATCTTGACTAATCACAGAAGGCTGACCGCTAAGACCAGACAACCTCGCGCAAAAAATGACTTTGGACACTCACACACGATGTATCCCAGCTAGCCTTTTATAGACACGGCGAGGTTCTCTCATCCTAGTTAGCGGTTATATTATCAATACCTTCCTTTTGTAAACAGCCAACGCAGTAAATCATGTCCAACAATAAATATGTAAAAGTTAAAAGCTCATGAGTAGCTTCATTTATTTTACACGCAGTCAGCTAAACCCACAACAATGGTAACAAAGCATTAACAGATATTTTGCTCTTGTAATAAATACACCTCAGTATAGACAAATTAATTATGTTATGCACCTTGTTGGTATATAACTAATCAACGAGCCAAAGAAGAAGCGCCTACGCCAGGAGAGAGGAAACACTTGTCTACGGTTCGAAGTTTCTCTTGCTTTCAAATTTGAATATACCCACTGGCAAAATTAGATAAAAACCCGTACAATAAAAATGCCGAGTAAGTTTTAAGATCAAAATCGTATTTTAAAATAAGTGGATTTTAAAGCTGTACAGTAACCCTTCGACTATCGCGGATGTTACGTTCCAAAACCTCCCGCGATATGTGAAAATCTGCGAAGTAGAAACAGTACTGTATATATATATATATATATATATGTTTATCATTTTTATAATTTGTATATATTTATTTTATTATAAATGCAAGACAATACCACACACTCGCCTCCCGAGTTTCGTTTTCCATACAGTAAGTGCGATTCTTTGTTTGCTCATCTACGATACACTACGTATTTTCTTTTAATATATTTTAATTAATGTGTTATACAGTGCAGTACTGTACTCTATTTTTATTTATTAATTTTTAGGCGTAGAAAATGCTTATTTTACCACAAAAATAATTAAAATCTAAAAAAGTCTAAATACCTATCGACCGCAGGAGTCCGCGATATAAATTTACATATATTAGCCTGAAAAATCCGTGATGTACTGAGTGGTGGTAGGTGAACCGCGATATGGCGAAGGATTACTCTAGTGTTTATATTTCGGCGCTGAATTGGCAAAGTCGTGAAAGTGTTGGCCAGGGTAAAGCATTTCCCCTTACTCTCTG
>NC_068982.1:97050639-97059112 GCF_001194135.2 Octopus bimaculoides
ACTAATTCAGAATTGTAAAGGCGTTGGATGGAATATTTGGCGGTATCTGTTCTGGATCAGGGCATTCTGAATTCAAATTCAGCCCCCTTACCGAAAAACGTCAAAACTTCTGTCGAGTTGTGGCCGATAATTACTAATAGTAAAACCAATGGAAATATAACTTTCTTGATGCAGTCGGAAGATAAACTGCCACCAACACCTTGCATCTTAATGAAAGGATTGGCAAAGCTGCGTGGGGCTGATGATACGGCAACTTTTAGTTGGTTGAAAGGATTAGTATATGTGGTTATTAGCTAAATTCCATGTTGAAAAAAGGAAAAAAACAAAACAAAAAAAAACATGCGCAGGAGTGGCTGTGTAGTAAGTAGTTTGCTTACCAAGCACATGGAACCTTGTTTATTCTCACTCTATGCCTCGGGTTGACCAAAGCCTTGTGAGTGGATTTGGTAGACGGAAACTGAAAGAAGCCCGTCGTATATATGTATATGTATGTGTGTGTCTATGTTTGTGTGTCTGTGTTTGTCCCCCGAACATCGCTTGACAACCGATGGTGGTGTGTTTGCATCCCCGTAAATTTAGCGGTTCGGCAAGAGTTACCGATACAATAAGTACTAGGCTTACAAAGAATAAGTCCTGGGGTCGATTTGCTCGACTAAAGGCGGTGCTCCAGCATGGCCGCAGTCAAATGACTGAAAAAAGTATAAGATTAAAAGAGTAAAATACTACCAGTAAGTAGTAGAAAGCAGTGATGTTATTTTCAATGTATGATTTGCCAAAAGTAGATATTTTCAATATCTACGTAGAATTTATAAAATTCCAGAATAGATGTGTTGCTAAATTTCAATATCTACTAAGTATCATTCGATTATGAGAGAATTAACCCGTGTTACCAAGAGTCAGGAGCTTCATTTGGCTTCATATCAAAAACAGTTTCACATATTCGTGGTCCTAGCTTATGATTTGAATTTCGAAACCACTTTTAAAATTGATCTCGTAGAATGACTGCCCTGTAGCATTCTTCCCCAAAAGATTCCAGTTTCTGTTAATTCCTGCTTGTAAAGTGTCCCATGCAGTGGGTTTTGCTTTTTTTAAATATATATTTTCTTCAGTTGAGTTACGAACAACTGCACCAGTAATTCAGTGCTGCTAATATGAGCAAGAAGAGAGGTAATAAGTTAATCCGGTCTTTATAGTTTTGTAGTGAGATATGAAAGCACTACTTTGTCGTGGTAGCACAGCACAGTCGTGTTATGCTCATTTGATCCATTTATTGCTGGCTGCGGAAGGATACATGTGAAAACTTCCGCCCAGCAGTAAAACGCGCCTTTTCCAAAGAGCTAAAACAGTTGCAGCATTGGCGGCGAGGACACAACATTACTTTCTACAACGTGGCACCTGTTTTATGTTTACCACCAGCTTAATCGGCTGCAGATTTAACGGCCTTAGTGCTACGTCAATCTTTCTGTTATGCATTTATTAGTTGGCACTCCGTCGCTTACGACGTCGAGGGTTCCAGTTGATCCGACCAACGGAACAGCCTGCTCGTGAAATTAACGTGCAAGTGGCTGAGCATTCCACAGACACGTGTACCCTTAACGTAGTTCTCGGGGATATTCAGCGTGATAGTGTGACAAGGCTGACCCTTTGAATTACAGGCACAACAGAAACAGGAAGTAAGAGTGAGAGAAAGTTGTGGTGAAAGATTACAACAGGGTTCGCCACCATCCCCTACCGGAGCCTCGTGGAGCTTTAGGTGTTTTCGCTCAATAAACACTGGGAATCGAAACCGCGAGTCCGCTGCCCTAACCACTGGGCCATTGCTCCTCCACTCACGCGTGAATAACACTAAAGGAATAAATCACTATATTTTATTACCAACTCACCTTCTGATGTTTGTTTATACATTCACGTCATACACGTTATAGTGGTACCCGTTAAATTGGTGGCTACCTATCCACTGCACTGTGTCCACCATTGGTGACCTTTCCACGTATTATCTTATTGCTAAAGTTTCAAACTTACATTTATGTCACTTGAGATATCGATAAAAAATGCTCAGTCCTATTAACCATTTTTGATTCTTTAATTCTTTAACATTCATGAAAAGTTTCACTTCATGTTTTAGCACATAGAAGAGCTTGGACATTTAGTCTTTGCTTAGCTAATAATCCTCTTAATGTTACAATAAATCATCATATACCGCGTTTAGGTCCTCCAAAATTTCTTTAAATTTTTTGTTATTGAATTTCTTATCTTTTTCTTTTAAGTTAATACGTTTTCTTTCTACTTTCTTTACATTGTTCAATCTTAAAAAAAAACATCCATGTAAATTTTATTAGTGAATAAGAGAACGATTTGTAGAGTTCATGCTATCGTTCGACTAGCTCGATAAACAGAAAGACAAGATAGTTAAAGATGGAATGTCTTTAATCATGGCTTTGCTCCATCGACTGGCGCAGAGCTAAACAACCGCTAAGTTATCTCAAGGTCAAATCAAAATCAAAACATCAGCTTATGTAAAGAAGGTTCAAAACGATTACATTTTATCAGCGCTGCAAGTATCAAGGAACTGATAAACATTCGTATGCATAATCCCCGTTTAAATCTCGATAGTAATATTCTTCTGATAACAAATAGGACAAACCACAATCTACGTACGTTGAAAACAAATATCTTCTGAAATAATTAGATATTGAAAGAAGTTATCTTCCCACAAAGAAACAGTTTCGATCTGTTTTACAAAATTGGAAGATGCCTTTTTATAATTCTTATTTAACCAAAGAGATTAAGCTTCTATTACTGAAGCAAAAAAAATTCTCCCCGGCAACTCTTTTCCTTTTATTCATACTAGCCATTGCAGAACAGGTTGTTTCTATGCAGTTTACAATATTAATTTAAAACTTCACCAAGGTCGACTTTGCCTTTCATCTTTTTTTGGGGTCGATAAAATAAGTACCAGCGCTGGGGTCGATGTTATCGACTTACCCCGTTCCCCGAAATACCTGGCCATGTGCCAAAATTTGAAACCAATATCAATTTAAGACTTAAGGCGGTGAGCTGGCGGAATCGTTAGCACGCCGGGCAAAATGCTTAGCAGTATTTCGTCCGTCTTTACATTCTGAGTTCAAATTCCACCGAGGTCGACTATGTCTTTCATTCTTTCGGGGTCGATAAAATAAGTACCAGTTGAATACTGGGGTGGATGTAATCGACTTAGCCCCTCTTCCGAAATTGCCGGCCTTGCCCCAACATTTGAAATCAATTTTAATTTAAGGCTTACAACAGCAGTAGGTAAATGAATTGTAAAAATGCTGCTAGCATTCAAAATTATTACAATTCATTAGTAAAGACAATAACCAATAATCAGTCTAGACATAACTTAGTTTCATACTGACTATTCATTCTCATTCACAATATTTAACAAGACAAAAAAAAAAAAAAAATCCGCCAGCGGGGTGGTTGGTGGGAACGAAAACAACAACAACAGTATAATAATATGAATTGGCTGTAATAAAGGTCTAACTATTATGTTACCAATTCTGGTGTATTCCGACTCATGATTACCATCAGACGATAAGCATTGGTGGTGGTGGCAGTCAATATTTCGAGGATCGGAAGAAATACCACATAGTATTCTGTCTAACACTCTAACGACTTTCTTTAAGATGCAAAGGAAGAACATTATACATATATATTATATATATCACGCGATTTTGTCCCAAACAGGGTTTGAGGCCATTGTAGTGTAAGGGACTTCAAAAGAAGGAAAAGAGGTGGCCTACAAATTCAAAAGATGTTGATTGACAGAAAACTTAAAAGACTGGATGTCATAGACCAGAGGAAAACAAGACGATGGTCTTCATTTCCAGAAAGCAACAGTTCGAGGAAAGAAGTTACTATAATAAAAAGACCTATGGACTAACAAGAATCTCAACAGAGAAGCGATGCTCCTGAGAAGAGAAGCGGGTGACACGTTTAAAAGTGTTGACAGAGGTTACTAGACCAGAAAGCTCATCAGTGCAATGACTATGAAAATGCTTATAGAAAAAAACAAAAACAAAAAAAGTACATTTTGTCGATAAATCAAAGACTCCAGTCCAGTAGACAAAAGAGGATCAACTCGATTCTGAATTCTATCAAGCAAGTTAAGACACTCAGCTCAAAGATGACAACAATATTCAATGCAAGGTCAAATGGTGACATTGTAGAGATAAAAGATAATCTTTGGAGTAAGACATTTGCGAGAACAGAAGAGGAATCCGGTTTTCTTGGCATCTGACATAGCAATAGACTGAATATATTTGTTCCAAGAGAGATCCTTGGTCAAAGTCAAACCAATAAGTCGGATGCTGTAGCTTTCTGGAAGATCAAATTCACCGATAGCAATGGAGGTAAGTGATGACTGACTATAATGATTAATTGCCAAAAGCTTTGTCATGCTAGCATTTAAAAGTCACCAGACAGTTACAACCCAACTCCATGAACATGCGAAGATAATCATGAAATGTAGCTTGCTCAAGGCTACTAGTATTGTCAGGACAGGTGTAAACAGTGGTATCATCGGCATAGATAGCGAGTTTAGAAATAAGGTCATTAATGAAGAAGAGAAAAAGAGTAGGGCCATGTACAGTACCTTGAAGCACTCCAGTATTGATAGCTTATGACTTTGACTGCCAACCGTCAAAGACCACCTTGATTTTGCGATTTGAAAGAAACGACTTCTTGATGTTAAGGAAAAGTTCAGAACTTATGGATCAGCCCAGCGTGCAACGCTCTGTCAAAATAATTAATAAAGAAGTATTTAGGAATCAGTTCAGCCCTGTCTTAAAGTTGTGAAGAGCCGGAAGAAATGCCGCTAAACATTCTGTCCGATGCGCTAGCAATTCTTCAAAGCTCACGTGACATCGGCAATGGAATATTGTTCCCACATCTCAAACTGCATCTAAAAACACATTCCAAACTGCATCTTAAAAGGAAACCATCTATCTGTTTGGTAAATAGTCACTCATCTATACACTTCAGCTTCTTGTTCAGAGACAAACTATCTCCTCTTTCTATCTACTACATCGTTACTACAATGATCTATACTTTTTTAAAAGTAGTTAATTGCATATAAGCTATTTCTAAGGAACCAAACTCATTGAAACCCCGTCCTCATCCAGGTTTACTCTGTAACCGCTAACAAACATATGTTAGAGTTGAATATCAACCATATTGATCTTAGCAACCAAGGAGGGGAGCAAATGTCTTGGTTTCTGCTCCTTTCTCCAAATTAAGACAAAAATAAGCCATTATCAACAGCTTCAGCAAAAACTACTGTAGAATGAAAGATAATTAAGGACCAACGTTAAGAACGATCTTATTTTTTTATTGCTATCATGTTATTATAATCTCAACATTAAAAAAAGTAACGTAAGTTATCTTCTGGGTTAATAAAATTTCTATGTGGACTTGCACTGTAAACAGTGCATTACTTCGTTTTTGCTTTCCTTCAAAAATTCCAGTGTTTTTAGGGACTTGGAGGTTGTTTTGTTAGATGGGGATAAATAGTTAATTAGACCATAATCTACAATTTCATTTTATAGATATCTGAAGGATACGAAGTAGAGTTAACATAAATTAGATTTAAAATGAGAACTGGGAGCCATTGAATTAGATACAGTCATCTTGGATAACCGATACGCTCACGTTGGTAATATAGGTAAAATTATTACAACATAAAAATTCATTGAATGCAGAGCTCTATTTTCATTAGACATTTAGACAACTCACCGTTACAGATTAAGCCTACCGTCTATAATATTGAACAGTGCTTTCTGTAATTCCATTTTTATTTTAAAGTAGTGACTGGCCATCTGGTAAATAACATTTTTGCAACCTCCTCTAACCGACACTGAATACAGTAATGCATCTATTTGAGAGTACAGTGGAGAAATAGATAAGTTCAGTTACTGTGATGAGTGATGGCTTTAATATTTCGAACCCTTGCTCTTTGTGAAGAAGATGAAGAAGATGAAATTGTGAAGAAGTGAAGAAGATGAAATTGTTTCAGACGTTGTGAGCGATATACACTGCGTCCAACATTATTAGGCAAATCAATCTTCTCTCAATAAATAAATGCATATTCGTTCAAAACCAGTTGTTTTCCCACTGACTGTTGGCAACACCTATCTGCGCACATTCTGTTAAAATAAACCGGATCTGCGCAGGCGCCAATAAATGACGGCCATTTTTGTGATTGGGCAACATTTTCACCGTCACAAATTATTAGGCAAGTATAATAAAAAGGATAATTGTGTCAGAACAAACGTTTATTTAATTCAATAGTAAAGGTTCCAACAATAACAATAACGGTTCCAACAATTACACAATATCACCTTTTTTTTATCATCTTCACTCTCAGCCAAACAGCGATGGTCTGAAACATGGTCTCTACAAATTTTCTAACGAAATTATAAAAACCTTTAATATACTTTGTAGTATATCATAGTTGTATTCGAAATACGGTGTCCTTAGATGTCATTAATAAACGTCTTCATTCCCGCAGTAATTGTGGTTCTTATAACAGTTTTCACTCCGTCTGTTCATCTTTAATCATTACACAATCGTTACATAATTAATTTGGAGATTCAATTCCTTTAAAAATCTGCCTTTGAAAATACAGGCCAACATCCAGAAACCAAGCTTCCTTCTAACTATCCTAAGTTGATCTTGCTCATTGTGACCAATACTGTGTGACGCATATGACAGAGACACAAACTATGAAACATCTAAGCTGTAAATGTTAACATTTACAAGAAATGTATTGAATCACTTTTCACAATAAAATTTGTATACCCAGGCAAGTATTAAACAAAATCTTTTTTACTTGGGATGTGTGGTGAATTTTTTGAAGAGGATCCAAAACGTGTGACGTGGGTGACATCGCAAAAAATAACTTCCCACCTGCAAATATTAACAGCTAATTCCTCTAAATTTCTTCAGAGCAGCATAAACGGCTTCCTGGTGTTTGTTGACATTGGCCTTTAAATTAAAAAAAAATGCTAATGATTTTGCTGGACAACAATGTCTGTGGTCACATTTCTCATTTACTTGGTGTGACGTGCGTGACATTATCAAGACAAATATTTTCTGCATCGTCCAAATAGTGTCAATCTGGAACAAACTGCTCCAGCATCGATATCTAGTCGTAAATGAACCGTTTCAACATACCTCTTTACAGGTATATCTTTTATCTTTTTACTTGTTTCAATCACTGGACTGTGGCCATGCTGAGGCACCACATTAAAAGATATTTAATCAAATGAATCGACCCTACACTCACCCACTAGTTATGCATTTTTAAAATCCTGCTAATTATTTTATCGATCTCTTTTGTAGAACACAAGTTGTCAAGCGGTAGTGTGGCAGAAACGTTAGCACGCCGGGCGAAATGCTTAGCGGTATTTCGTCTGCCGTTACGTTCTGAGTTCAAATTCTGCCGAGGTCGACTTTGCCTTTCATCCTTTCGGAGTCGATAAATTAAGTACCAGTTACGTACTGAGGTCGAGGTAATCAACTTAATCCCTTTGTCTGTCCTTGTTTGTCCCCTCTATGTTTAGCCCCTTGTGGGCAATAAAGAAATAAGTGTAGGACAAACACACACACACACACACACACACACACACACACACACACACACACACACACACACGCAATCGACACATAAAGCTTTGGTCGGCCAAGGACTGTAGTAGAAAACACTCACCTAGGGTGCCACGAACTGGGACTGAACCTGGAACCTTGAAGTCGGGGGAAGTAAACTTCTTACTTCACAGCCACGCTAAGTGATTTTTTCTGAGCATTCTAAATATGTTTGCAAACCTGTTTTAGTTTCATGAGATTTGCAAACCTGTTTGAGTTTCATGAGATTGTATCATCTCCACCTTGCAACCCCCCTATCTAAACTGTTGATAAGTCAGCCGTGTCTGCAATGTTGAGAATTTTTCTAAGAGGTTACGAGTCTTCACTCATATTAATGAGTGAATTACTTTAAGACGTTCGACCATCTGATCTTTGCCGGAATCTAAACAATTATCCGATATACTGATATATCGTTGCTACCTTCAGTTATGTAGGGGCACCAATACGTAACGCCTGGATGGATAAGCATTTAACGGACAACTGTCAGGCTTCTGTTATTATACTCGGGACTTGTTGTTGTTGTTGTTGGCACTCCGTCGCTTACGACGTCGAGGGTTGCTCGTGAAATTAACTTGCTCGTGAAATTAACGTGCAAGTGGCTGAGCACTCCACAGACACGTGTACCCTTAACGTAGTTCTCGGGTATATTCAGCGTGACACAGTGTGACAAGGCTGACCCTTTGAATTACAAGCACAACAGAAACAGGAAGTAAGAGTGAGAGAAAGTTGTGGTGAAAGAATACAGCAGGGTTCGCCACCATCCCCTGCCGGAGCCTCGTGGAGCTTTAGG
>NC_068982.1:97060049-97061402 GCF_001194135.2 Octopus bimaculoides
CTCTACATTGATTGTATGTTTTTATTTTTTTTAAAATTTATTATATTAATATATTTGTCTGCATGTGTTTACTTTATGCGTATTCCAGTATTATGTATACCTGTCATGTATTTGTGTACATCATTAATATGTAAGTGCCTGTGTGTGTGTGTGTGTGTGTGTGTGTGAAAAGGGGGTGTCCGTCTCCAAAACTCCAAAGTTGAGTAACATTTTCATGCTTGGATTTGTAAACTACGATAAGAATAACACTGGTCAACAAAGAATTTGTCCTAAGAAAAAAGAATACCTATTTCATATATGTTTTTGGAGGCAGAATTCAAAAATAATATCAAATTATCTATACTAAGTTCACCGTAATCAAAATTCAGAGTTGCATTGATACACCAAAATTGAAAGCAATCTGAGCAAAATTAAAGTGGGATCATTTTGCGAATGAGAAAGACTAGATCCAACAAGGAACTAAGCAAAATTAAAGGGGGCTCATTTTGCGAATGAGAAAGACTAGATCCGATAATTTATTCTGCAACTGTTACTGTCCCCTAATTGTTCACCCATCACCTTACATGCAGGACATTTCACCAATACCGAATACATGTTAGCGTTGGAGAGATATATGTCTTGAGAAATTGGCTTCTCTTTTATTTTTATTATCACTCTTACTACTTAGGGCGGCCATCTGGTACAGTCGTTAGCATGCCATACAAAAATACTTCGTGACATATCTTCTGGCTATATGTTCTGGGTTCAAATTCCGCCGAGGCCGACTTTACCTCTTATCCTTTTGGAATCGGAAAAAAAAAAAAAAAAAAAATACCAAGTGAGCACAACATAATCAACTAGACTCTTCCCCAAAATTTCAGGCCTAGATAAAATATTTGGCAGCAATATAAATATCTGGATTAGGACCATGAACTGTGGAGGAACACTGTGTATTGGTTACATATTGTCGTTTTGTTTAACTTACCTCTATCTGCGCTTCACTCCATAATCCTCAATCAAAAAGTCTTCCGCCAAGCGAGTGACTACCTAGCAAAAAGCAAGCGTAGTAGCGTCTAACACCATTAGAAACTAAAAGGTATTCCTCAGAAATACTCAGCCTATGTATCTTTTATCTTTTATCTTTTACTTGTTTCGGTCATCAGACTGCGGCCATGCTGGGTCACCATCTTGAAGAATTTTTAACCGAATGAATCGACCCAGCATGGCCGGGTCACCATCTTGAAGAATTTTTAACCGAATGAATCGACCCGGCCATGCTGGGTCACAACCTTGAAGAATTTTTAACCAAATGAATCGACCCGGCCATGCTGGGTCACCGTCTTGAAGAATTTTTAACCGAATGAATCGACCCGA
>NC_068982.1:97061747-97064896 GCF_001194135.2 Octopus bimaculoides
CTTGAAGAATTTTTAACCGAATGAATCGACCCGGCCATGCTGGGTCACCGTCTTGAAGAATTTTTAACCGAATGAATCGACCCGGCCATGCTGGGTCACCGTCTTGAAGAATTTTTAACCGAATGAATCGACCCGAGAGAGAGAGAAAGAGAGAGAGAGAGAGAGGAGTGAAGAAAGAAAAGAGGAAGAAGTAGAGAAAGGTGATTAATATCAATACACTTAGACCAAATGGCCACATGGTCAGCTGCAGGTAGTGCCGAAGAACGAGAGAAAAAGACAACGAGAGAAGTGTATGATGTGCGGTAAGGTGGGGAAAGAATACTCATTACGTGGTTAAAAAGTTAGCTGAAGGGAAAGGTAGATAAAGAGAGATGGACAGGGGAGGCAGTTATATTGAGAGAGAGAGAGAGAGAGATAGTGATGGTGGTGTGTTGGTAGTGAAAAGTATTTTTTATTGAATTAATTTTTTTATAGCGACAATCGCTTAAGCGCAATTATTTATCGTCTGATCGCTTAAAAAATTCATATTTGTTTATAAGGATTAATTTAGCCTAAACTCTGGATTCACAAGAAGCACGATTGCAAGCTGCCCGAGAAAGGATGCGCAGATATAGAGTACAGATCAGAGAGGAACAGCGAGAAAATATAATAAAAAGAGGAAAAAGGCAACACTGACGAAGACGTGAGGAAATTAATGTAGACGAACGTCAAGAATATTTAAAGAAAACTAAACTATGAATGATATAAAAAAGCAAACCATCCTTTTTTTTCTTAAATAGGTCCTCTTAATTTTTTCCATTCCGTGGAATTTCCACGGGTCCCACTAATAACGTTGAAAATGATAAATCATTTGGAGGGATTTATAAAAAAAATACATACTTTTTCATTATGAAGCTGTTTTGAATATAACGAAAAGTTTTAACATAGAAATAATACATTTCTAAATCTCTCAGAGAGATTTATGCAGTAGTGATGCGATAAAGTAGTTGTATGCTGTCAACTTAATGTGACAGTCCCATGAAGGGAATAATACTACTGCTATTTAGCCCTAGGAAGCAACACCGCTTCCTGTCGGCCTTGACACATTAAGGATCACGATAATCAGTCAGCTACCCTAGCCTAGTCGTTACTACTCCCCAATGTAGGATTCTTCACCATACAGGTGACAGGCACAGTTGTAAGATGCATTACGGATCTATAGCAATTGGAATAACGACCCAATTGAAATAACGACCCAATTGAAATAACAACGTGTGACGTTTGGAGTAAAGGGAAATGAAAGTGTCGCCTCTGGAGTTTACAAATGACCACTATATCGATAGGTAACTGTGCAGAAAAAATTTACAACCAATAAATGTTTTAGAACAACCAATCACTCATCTGAGAAAATATCTGTCATTACAGTATCGAAATGTGATTGTTTCAGTTTTAATACTGAGACAGTGGAATAGTTTCATTTTTGAAGTGATTGAATGAAATGTTTGACTGTCAATGTGAAAGTGACTTGTACAGAGGAATTGTGTTGGAAAGTACGCATGTATATGTATATGTGTGCATTTATGTAGGATTGGTATTGTGTCTGTTTCTTTTACTGTCAGTGTTTCTCCTTCCTTTCTTTTTGTATTTGTTGTTGGATCGTTCGTAAAGGTTCATAAGAGAAAGTAGGAGTTGAAAGGATTTATAAAGGTAGTAGAAAGAAGAAATTAGATTTTATTAGAGGGGAAAATGTTAATTTGTGTAGTTTTATGGATTTTATTCGTAATTGGGAGTTATTTTGATGGAAAAATGACGCTGTGACCTAAGTTATGGTATTTAGAATGTTAATTCCGATTCTTTCATCCAAGAAATTTGGAATTGTGTAAATGTATGAATTTTAAACATATACACATACACAGAAAATCTGCCTTTTATAGATAAGATTCATATATTTGAACGTAGCAGATAATAGCTAACTTTTGGGCACTATTTGGACCCTGCGTTGTGTCCACCACTCTAATTGGTTGGTATTGGCGCCAATATGCAACCTAACCAATCGAAGTCTCTAAATAAGATCACGTGAGACAGTCTATTCACAATCCAATTTGAGCCTACTGTTACTTATAAAAATTCAACTTCTCCGCGTCTCGGAGTCTTTTGGTTCCAGACCTTCCAGACCACACAACATTATTTCAGCCTTCTGATATGAGCCGTTATTAGATAGTTACACTGCACACGCACCACGGACCACTATCTATAATGGTGACCCCGACGTGGAACACATCACCTTGACCATCCATACCTTTTTCACTTTCAGCCGTAGCCATAGTTTCAGTGCATAAAGGAAGCGCTTCTCGCGATGCAAAGCATAAACATCGTACAGTGTCCATAAAAGTTGAACTGTTGAAAAAACTTGACAGCGGTGTGTCTAAAAAGGTAATGTGAATTATACAACGTAGGATCTTCGACAATTTACAACCCCCCTCCCCCAGAAAGACCAGTTACTCTGTTCTTTGCTAACGGTGAGTCAAAGAAACAATCGATAATCGATAATCCGTCAAAATCACTAATCCGACACTCTCTAGGTCTCAGCGATGCCGGATAATCGGCAGTTAACTGTAGTTCAAAGCTTAGAGAAAGAAGCGGTCTTGGGTGGGTTGTTATCAAAACCGTTGAATGATATATCAAAAGTTTATCTTATATTCTGCAGCACCAGCGAATTATTCCTACATACACGTTTTCTATATCAAAATTATCTGGGGCTATAATTAAAGACACTTGCCCAAGGAGCCATGTGGTTGGGAAGCAAGCTTCTGGATCTAGTTCAAAACGGGGGCGCCAGTATTTTCTTAACGAAACACTTTGAAACTTGGGACACTGGTAGAATGTGTCATATAAAACATCTTTTTCTCTTAGTCTTCTTAAGAAAAATTATTATATTGCAACTTATTTCATGTTAAAGTTGTCGCATTTCTGTAATTTCAACCAATGACTGACGTCCATTCAGCCGAGTACAGTAAGTGCTGACTACGTAAACAAACGATTCTCAAACGATTCTGGCGGTGATAAAATTATTATTTCCTTGTCAAAAAATGGCTGAAGCATATTGGCAGTAGCTAATAAACCTTTCTATTATAGGCACAAGGCCTGGTTTTTGAGGGAAAGGTTAGGGT
>NC_068982.1:97066391-97073846 GCF_001194135.2 Octopus bimaculoides
GGGAAGAAACCGGAATTATTGGAAAATGTTTTTCTTTTTTTCGATGAATGAATGAATGAATGTGTGTGTGTGTGTGTGTGTAGCTGGAGTAATTACCCGAACCTTCAAAGAGATGTTTAGCATCCAAGTTCCTGAGGAAAAGCCTAATTTGTGATTCCAAAAGGATCATATTTTCCCCAAAGTTACGAGGGAAAAACTCGGATCTTGTGAATCTTCTGAATTTTCTGAAGTCCTCCCCACCCCATTGCTTTCCGCGCATTTTTGTTTTCATATTCGTTTCCTACACTTTTTTTTTTACACCCGTTGCACTATTTTTTTTTCGATTTCGTTTCCGGGTAATAATGTCAAGATTAACATTTTTTTTTTCGTCAAATTACAAATCAGAAAAAAAGGTAACGGCATAAATTATTAGAAAAGCAAATTACTTGAAGTATTTCTCATTAATCTGTATTTAGTGAAATTAAACAAAATGAAACTAAAAACTACAATAGGTCAATCATAAAAGTGAATTAGAATAAATGAAATTGAACACAAAATATGAAACAGTCAATATACCAATACCGAAAGAATAATTTTTATTGTTTTCTAAGAATCAATAAGTGATAGAAAACATTTCAATTTGAGTGGAGGCGGTGACGCTAAAATGGCAGGGAACTCCAGCAGGAAGGAAAGTAAATTCTGTTTTGATTAAAGTTTCTCAATTGTTTATATGCTTTGCTATGCTATGGGTTCTTAACTCTTCAAGGGAGTCCTAGAGGCACGGTTGTGACATAAAGTGAATACTGGAGTTGATATACTCGACCAGATCCTGTGCCTATAGTAGAAAGAAAAAAAAAATGACATTCAGACATCCGACTCTTTACCTTCTGGGCTCAAATCTCGCCGAGGTAACTTTGCCTTTCATCCTTTCAATAGAATAAAGTACCAGTTTAGGTCGATGTATTCGACTTGCCTCTGCCTCTAAAAATCTTGTCCTTGTATCAAAATTAGAATAATTCATTCAAATATTTTTAGTCAGAAATTTCTTTATATTTAAATTCGAATTTCAGTTTTGTAATAAAATTCGGCTTAATGTTCAATTTCCATTTTCCATTAAAAATGTTATCCATTAAAGTTTTATTTAAAAATATTTTTAGGATGTTGATTTCCATTTGTAAAAATATTGTTTTCATCAATTTGAAAATGCAAAACTAAAAGAAAAACAGAAAATCCCACAAAATCTCAATATTTTACGGTCATAGTCTGAAAGAGTTGTTTCCCTTGTATCATATTGCCCAGTATTGTTTATTTGACTGGTTAAGTTCTTTGTTCCCGACCAGCAAACATTGAATAAAGCTATTGACCGAAGGCGATCCAACCATCACCTTTTCACATATCAAAATCTACATTTCCAATATCTTGAACTGTATTGGAAAAGAATAGATTCCGACGCCTAGAAAATCACAGTCCTCATTTCTAGTGCTAATACAAGAGTAATATAACTCCGGCAAATTTTGATTTATGTAATATAGAGTAACTAATATTTCGTGTAACTATGTTTATCCATGAAATTAGTAAGCAAAGTGACCTTCTTGAGAGTTTAAAAACTTAAAACATCAAGCGAGGGATATAACAGCAATACAAGGGTGGGCTGAAAAGTTCATAGGCTGAATATGAAGGAATGATGTCAGAGCTAATTTCAGCCCTTCTTTTCAATAACTGGATTGTTTCTTTCCCTAACCCTAGCGCTAACCCTAATTCTGACATTAACCCTAACCCTTAAATCCCAACTCCAATCCTAACCCTAAACCTAACCTTAACCCTAATCCTAACTCATTGCCCAGAGGCCTCACTGGTCTAGGGGTTCAGTTCTGATCTGTGAATGCTGTAGCTTACAGGGCCTAATGCATTGGATTGTTTTCATTATACAGAGCTGATGAAAAAATATGAGAGTTAAAACTGAAATGATTTGTCTACAGATGAACTTGATTGTAGCTAAACAACAACAGCATACCCGTTGCACATCTATTTACTAATATTCAGTTATTCGCTAAATGTTTTCCCGCTAGTTTGCAAATATAGATGAAATATATTAATCTAATATATCAATACTTGAATTTTTTCTACTGTATGTATCGTCATTAAAGTATTTATTGTTTAAATTATTTAAACTATCACAAAATATTTCGATGTAATATCCTGAAACTTTATTCCTAGGATTTTGAGAATATCATTTCTTACATCGTCTACAGTTTGTAAAGGTATCTATTATTATGAGGCATTATGAGGTATTATGTTCTCATACTTTATGATTTATTCATAAAATTCCTTGTTTAAGAAATTATTTGCTGAAATTACTGGATTTTATTTATTTAATTTAGAAAGCTGAAATTGTAGAAGTGACAGTATCTAGTTACGTCCCTTTATGCTCTGAGTTAAAATTCTCCGACTTTTGTTTATTATCTTTTCGGAGTAATCAGTTAAATACCGAGATCGATTAAATTAAATGTGTAGCTTTGGACCTATGACATAAATATATACTATTATTACCAATTGAATGTTTATATTTAAATTAAAATACCGACTTTTTTGTTTAAAATTTAGTCTTTATTTTATTTGACTGGGCTAACCACGACCAGCTGAATTGACATCTGTAGGAGAAATATAACCTGGGACGGTATTCGAGAGGGGTGGTGCTCTGGATAGGACGGGCTAGGTGCATGTTTAGTGCGAAATAGAATTGTAAGCTTGGAGTGAAAGTGAGGCGTAGATAGCAAAGAAGAAAGACAAATGAGACAGGAGTGTCTGAGTGGCAGTGACTAAAAGCCAACCATTTCCGAGTAGCAGAGGCTACTACATTAGTTGTAGAGAATACAGAAAGAAAAAACACTTTGTTCGTATGTTGCGGTGCCTTTATGAGTGATTTACGTCAACCAGTCGAGTGTTCTTTCTTTTAATGTTGTCTAGGATGTCTACGTGCTCCAGACGAAGGGAAAGGAAATAGTAGGGTTGCCAGATTAGAAAATTAGATATACGATCAATTATTTTAATGGGTTATGAGAAAAACAAAAGTAATATCATTTCAAAATTATTTGATATAAGCTAAAAAAAAAATTCTGTTTAGGTGAAATAATTTGAAAATATTTCTTTAATACAGACAACAGAGAAATAATCAAAAATCGAAATCATTGTAAATTATTTATTTAATGACAAATAGAGTCAATCTTTTAATGTGAAAGCATTTGAATATTATTTAATACACGTAATATAGATAACTAAAAGACATACTGAGAAAGTGAAAACATTGCAAAATACTTATTCAATAGAGACAATAATAGAAAAATGCAAAGAAAATAATTTTGAAAATTATTATTTAATGCAAATAATACAGAAAATAGTCTAAAAAGTTGTGTTTCATAAGGAGAACATGAAAAGAAACAAAACTGATAAACTTGGCAACGGTGTTACTCCTTGACTATGGTGTTACTACTTTCACTATTCTTTCAATTCTGTTTTGACAATGGTGTTACTCCAGAGTAGTGGAAAACTGCCAGTGTTATCCCTCTGTTCAAAAAAGGTGACCGCACGTCGCCTGTCAGCTATCGCCCCGTCAATCTTACTCGCTGCATCGCCAAACTGATGGAATCCTGTGTTAGAGAAACCCTCTGGAACTTCTGGAAGTCTCATAGCCTCATACAGCCGTCACAATTTGGATTTATTCCTAACTCCAGCTGCTGTAATCAACTCATCGAGTTTCTTGAGGATATTACCCGAATCACTGATGGCAACTCCTTGGTGGATGTTGTTTACCTGGACTTTGCTAAGGCTTTTAATTCTGTGCCACACAAAATTCTTATGGTGAAACTCTCTGCAATGGGTGTAAGAGATGATCTCTATAACTGGTTGAAGTCCTTCATTATCGGCCGAAAAGAGGTTGTCACAGTTCTAGGACAGCACTCTTCACCCTATGAGATGACATCTGGTGTACCACAGGGGTCTGTTCTTGGCCCCCTGTTATTTGTTGCATATATTAATGACATAGATGCCAACTTAAAGAATGCCAAAGTGCTGAAATATGCAGATGACATCAAGCTGTACCTCAAAATAAAGAGGACAGATCCTGTACACTATAGATCTTTATTGCAATCAGACCTGGACACAATGCAGCAATGGATCATGGACTGACAACTCAAGCTGACCATGGACAAATGTACCACCATACATTTTGGGAGGAAAAACCCAGCGTCTACTTACTCCCTCCACAATACTAAAAAAGTCTTCTTGTGAACGTGACCAGGGCATTATTGTCGACAGCGATTTACGTTGGACAAAACACATTGCTAAAATTGCCAAGAAGGCTGAGGGTGTCTTGGCATCACTTACTAAGTCCTCTGTGAACTGCTCTCCGGCTATCTATCAGAGGCTTTAATACAATAATAGGATAAATTCTTATATAAGAATTTATCAAGTAGCTAACGTGAAAAAAATTCATAGGGTAACAATGTGCTTACTACGGTAGTTAACGTGAGGTATTCTTGTATAGTTATGCCCTTATATATGTATCTGAGGCTTTATATAGCTATGGTGTGGTCTCACCTGGAATTTGCGTCTCCGGTCTGGAACCCCTATCTTACCCAGGATATTAATCGTCTGGAAACTGTTCAGCGACGTGCAACCAAGCGAATACCCTCCATCAGGCATTTGCCATATTCTGAACGCCTTACTTCCCTGGGCATGGATACGTTGAAACTCCAACGTCTAGCAATTGACTTGGCAGACATCCATAAAATCATTAACCATCTTACTAACAATAACTCTGAGCACCTTTTCAAATTCCACCTGTCTAACACCCGTGGACATGTTTACAAAGTCAGAAAACAACACAGCTCCCATGACTTTTGGAAACATTTTTTCACGCTAAGAGTTGCTGAAGTATGGAACAAACTGCCAGCATCAGTTGTTAGTTGTCGGAGCTCTGCGTCCTTCAAAATTTCCATGCTTCCTGAGATTCGCCAACACTACACATGATTTTCTCCCCTTCATACACACGCAAGCATGTATCTGATTCATACACTGTTCACTTTCCAGACATTTGTACATTACTGCATATGCTTTATACGCACTTTTGACAAGTTGTAGTGCACCTGAGAACTGTATACAATAATTTCATTATATTATATTAATATATGCAAAATTTTCTTAACAGGCCGCACGAGAATTAAACTTGAACCTTTAACTTTAGTTAGATTTCACTGATGATTAGGCTTTTGTTAACAGGTCTTTGTTTTCTAACACATGCCTATAAAATTCTTTACATTGACAGTTAAGGTTCCATGTGCATTGTAAGATAGCTTCTACAGTAGCCACATCCACCTTATTTTGTTCTTCAGTCCATTGAACATTCATCATCGAGAAGACACGCTCAACATCAGCATTATGTGCTGATATGGTAAATAAGAAATGGCACAAAATTAACAACTCGGAGTATTGTTCTTGAAATTCAAGCTGCTAGAGGATAGTAAACCATCTTTCATGGCACAGTTTGGTCTTCCATTCATCAGGTTTGATCTGTATCTCTTTAGCAAGGCGTTTTTTTAAATGTTGACCAATGACAGAAAATAATGTTGTCATCAATTTTTATACCTTTGTTTTTTTAACACTAGACAAGACGATTCTACATGTTCCCATGCTGGAACTGTATCTAAAAACATCCATGTAAAGTTATTGAAATTTTCAAAAGATGAAACCCATTTCTCAAGATAGCCATGGCAAGTGCCATAGTAGTTATCCACTTCAAGTAGAAATTTCTTTTTCTCTTCACATTTGACATCGTCAGTATTAAGGCAATCTTTCACACTGAGAGGAATGAACTTTTCATTAATTCTTTCCTTTATAACTGCAACGAGTCCTTTTAAACAGCCAAGCACTTCAATAATGCTATTTTCTCTCTATTCTATCTTTATAATCCTGTTGTTAAAAACATGTTCCAAACTGTGAACAAGATATAAGTAGGTTTCGCTCAGCGGATTATTGAATAATTCTACAAGAATTTCTGGGACCTTTTCTTCAGAATCAAAAAATAATTTCGGTGCTTTAAATAACCTTAGGATTCTCTCATCTGCTCTCATCAAAAAAAGCCAACGAGTTTTAGAATGTGAGAGAATTGAGACATACTGCACACCAACAAACTTGTAGTAATCTTTTAACTTCTCAGATCGAACAATATAAATGCTAAAGTATGAAAACAATTTAACAACAATTACTTCAACACTGACAGAAAGAACATTGGCTGTGGTTTGAGCAGCAGTGTGCAGAATATGGGCTGGACATCCAACACCTTCCATCAATTCATTCATGCTTTCCTTAAATTTTGAGTAGACATTATTTGTGCCTATGCACACGTCCACCAAAATTTGTATTTGTGTTATCTCCATCGAAAGCTATACATTTCTTCACGTCCAGTTCTAACTCGACAAGGCTCTCTCTGTAAAAGCTTGCTATTGTTTCCGAGATCTCAATTGGGAAGGATCTTACTCGTAATAACTTTATCAGTAAACCCTTTTTACTTGGAAAACATTGCGCAATCAACGGGAAAATTTTCTCAGCATTGTGATTACTTGCATCTAAAAGAATACTTATTTATATCTTTAACAATCTCCACAATAGTGTGTGGAGCCACAACATTTTTTTTATTATTGCAGCACATTTAGTCCTAGCACACACAAACTGGCACTCCGTCGGTTACGACGATGAGAATACCAGTTGATCCGATCAACAGAACAGCCTGCTCGTGAAAATAACGTTGCAAGTGGCTGAGCACTCCACAGACACGCGCACTCTTAGCGTAGTTCTCAGGGAAATTCTCCCGACACAGAATAGGGGAATCGAACTCACAACCTTACGATCGTGAGCCGATTAACCTAACCACTTAGACACGCGCTTTCACACACACGAACAGACAGACAGACAGACAGACACACACACACACACACACACACACACACACACACACACACACACACACACACACACACACACACAGAGCTATAGATATATAAATGCATACGTACATACGTACGCACAGGCATGCACAAACGTACCTACATACATGCACACACGCATACATGCATACATGCATACATACATACATACATACATACATACACATACATGCATACATGCATGCATACATACATACATACATACATACATACATACATACATACATACATACATTACATGAAATAAAAAGAGGCGAATTACTGACATACACAATCATTCTCACAGACTTACGCTAACACACTTGTCTAAGAATGTGCGTGTGTAAGTTCGTGTGAATGTATTTTATGTGTATGTGTGTCAAGCGTCGTTGTATATGTGTTGTCTCTGTATTTCGAAATGTGATGTTACGTAGATGTCTTGCTACGTATGTGTGTGTGTGTGTGTGTGTGTGTGTGTGTGTGTGTGTGTGTGTGT
>NC_068982.1:97074175-97080299 GCF_001194135.2 Octopus bimaculoides
CAGAAGATTATTAATTTTCTGATCCTTTTGAACAGGCACAGTGACATATATAATAATTTTTCGGTTTTCTTTACGACATATCGTTTACTTCATACATACATTCATTATGCATCCATGCATACAGAAATGCACGCCTCAGACATTGCAAGTACATGCACACGTACACACTGACCATGGGCCCGGGAACAGGGGGTGCAGGTGGTGCAAGTGCACCCCCTAGAATTTTTGCGGAGTGCAGAACCAAAATTTGCAGCCCTGCTTATTTTACTCAGGTTTACAAAACCGTGAATAAAAAAGTGATGTGTAAAAAGTACCTTCTCAAAGAACAAATCACAAAAATAAATAACAGAAAAAAACAAGACCAAATTTGTAAAACATTTTGGACTTGGGTTTGCACCCCCTAAGCAAATTTCGTTCCTGAGCCACTGACACTGACACACTCACAGATACTCACATGTATGTATGTATGTATGTATGTATGTATGTATGTATGTATGTATGTATGTATGCATGTATGTATGTATGTATGTATGTATGCATGTATGTATGTGTGCATATTTGAATGTTTTGTTTTATGTATGTATTCTCATGCATATAGTTGCATATCTAGACATGCCCATGTATATTTAAATGATGAATTTCTGGAAAGTTTTACAGCTTTTTACAGTTCCATTGACTGATTCGATCTGTAGTCTTCGAATTAGCTTTCTCCTTTCTAGTTTTGAGAAGCCCAATTTTTCGAGATTGGTATTTAGGCAGTGCATACAGAGAGGGAAGGGTGCAAAGTGAAGTTAATTCCCCCGGAGAAATTAACCAAAAATGTGAGAAGAAAAACAGTAACGTAGAGGACCTTATGTTTACCCCGAACCAAGATTGATCTGGCTCCGGAGGAGGTCACCGATAAATGTCTCGAACCAATGACCGTACTTCCTGCAGTGGATGTAAGATTTGCCACTGCAGAGGTGGGAGAGAAGTGCACCACTGTACCAATAAGATCAGAAGAATGGCTGCTCCTGCCAACCTACCTGGGGAAACGAATCACTAGGGTAAGGGTTGGCAGGATTCCGCCAGAGATAGAAGCAGTATGGATTGCAACAGCCATACTTTCGGGAATAAAAGAAAACCCAACAATTGCACAGGCAACACGGTCGCAGTAATTGAATTGATGGGGTTATGGACTGGATTTAGTTGTCCAGACCACCCAGACAGACTTGAACAAAATTCCGGAAGAAATTAAATTGGAAGTAACAGTGGACGGGAGATCTCCAACTTGCTATGGCTGCGGCCAGAAGGGGCAGATCTTTTTGATGTGCCTCCAAAAGGAACAAAACCAAAAAATGATGTTGAGATCCTGACCGAGCCTGAGAGCGTGGAGAAGGTGGCGGAAACGATCCAAGGTGCGACTGAGA
Source organism: Octopus bimaculoides (assembly GCF_001194135.2). Classification (NCBI taxonomy): domain Eukaryota; kingdom Metazoa; phylum Mollusca; class Cephalopoda; order Octopoda; family Octopodidae; genus Octopus; species Octopus bimaculoides. The sequence continues at coordinate 97,075,585 of NC_068982.1, forward strand.
CGGAGTGAATCGACCAGGAAAGTGCCGAGGAGGACTACAGACTAGTATCTAGAAAAAGAGAAAGAAACATTACATCACCAAAGTGTACACAAGCGAAAAAAAGAAGTCTCATACACAGCAAATAGACAAAATCCAGACATCCCCTGAAAATATCACACCAACACAGCACACACCAGAAAAACCCCAGAATCCCCCATCAAACACACATAGGCAGACACACAACACAGTAAAAACTCCGACATTGCAATCTGCACACAAAATGACTTATAGAAAGAGTACAGAGATAGAAAAAGCAATAGCAAAATTAAAAAGATATCACAAAAGTTATTCTTTCTAAAGTCTACGCAGCGGATACAAAGTGCATCTTGGTAGATAATTTGAAATATGAAACTTTAAAAAAACATTTTAAATCGGATATAGACCCATTGGTGAGGTTTGAAATGCTACCTCCGCGTCGTGGAATTTAATGAATTAAAACCGTATTTCGTTGAATAAGTATAATTGTTTTAAATTTTGATAAGTTAACTGTTAACGAACAGAAAATTGAACAGTAATAACATGATTGCTTGAGGGTGGGGATCTAGCAATAGCGTTCATCCTCATTTGTATATTTCATTTCATTCATCGTTTTATATTTTATGTCCCCACGTGTATTGTCTGTGTCTGTCCTTTTACCGTCCCGTCTATGTTTAGCCCACAGTGGGCAATAAAGAATCAATTCGTTTCCCGAACGCTTTTTGGTTTATTGCTGTGTTGAAGTTGTACCGAGAGTTATGTATATCGTTGCTATTGTTGAACTTTGTGTTGTTGCATTTGGTACATTTGTGGTTATAGTCATTTTCAGCTGGCAGATCGGTATAGACTAGATAGAATTATAATAAGGAATATAGATAAAAACTTAGTTAATTGTCCACTTTTCCATCACGTCAGCTACAGTGATCAGAAATTTATGACCTGTAGGCTTGACATAGATAGGTTACGTAGACAGAGTTTCGGTTACTGGAAACTCAACAAGTCCCTCTTGGCTTGTGAGGAGTACAAGACTCGGATTAGACAGTTAGTGATGAGCGCATTGACCGGTTCCATTGTTAACAAATGGTGGCTTGTCCTCAAAAGAGCCATAAGATTTGAGTCGATTCGCTATAGCATAGAGATAGGTAGGAAGCAGACTAGAATAAAAAGGGCTCTAGTTAAGGATGTAGAGGAAGCGCTGAGGTGGGGATGTGTGTCTCAAGTTTTAGCGGCGAGATTGGCTCTGAACCAACACCTCAAAGCTGAACACGAGGGATGCATAGTCAAGGCGAAGCATCGTGCAGTGGGACAAGAGGGAATCAAAGCTGCTGGATGGGTTCGTGTGGTAGAGGCCCAACGGGGCAATGATATCACCATAAAGCCTTTGACGGACCAACAAGGTAACTTGGTAAACGAACCCGAGGAGATGTGTAAGGTCTTTCAAGAGCATTTCGCCCAGCTCTTCGGGAGGGGCGGCGAGGCGGGGCGTAGGAGGGACCTCATGGACCTCCTCGCCGGCTTGCCGCGTCTCTCGGGACGGGAGGTGGAGTGCCATTCTTGGGAGATCCATACACAACAATCTCCACCTTATACGCTATACCTTAGAGAGGGCTGACAGAATTCCTGGTAAGGGTGGGGCTTTGGTCCATTTAGACCAATCTAAGGCTTTCGATACGGTTGACCATCGGTATCTGGTGTCGGTCCTCGCGGCGGTCGGGTTGGACCCGATCTTTCTCAGCTGGATCATTGCTCTTTATGGCAACATCGATTCGTTCGTTCGGGTGAACGGTTTCTTCTCGAAACCGTTCTCAGTCAAGCGCTTGGTACGTCAAGGGTGTTCCTTCTCCCTGCTTCGGTATGTGTTGGCTCTTGAGCCTTTACTGTGGAAATTGAGGGAGATAAGGGACGTCTCGCGTGATCTAGGGTGTGGAAAGTCGGTTTCGGCGTATGCGGATGACGTCACCGTTCTGCACGCGATTGTGAAGTGTCCGAGAATATCGGAACTGTGGGTTTACGTCGAACAGCTGCTGTCATGTCTAGGAGGAGTACAACTATCCTCCGAGTCAATCATTAAGATTGTTCCACCTTCTTTTAATCGAGAAGGAAAGGCTTGTTTTCTCGCTGTGGTTGCTATAGTAAAAGAGGTGGTTTGAAAGATGAGAATGAAAGGAGTAGCGACAGGCACCTTCGTCTCTGGTCTCGCTCTAGTGAGCTTTTATATTTTCTATCTTAAAAGGAAAATAAGACTGGAGAGGAGGTGTCTGTCGCATGAGATATATGGAAAAAGATGGAAGGATATTGCGCGGGAGTTGCGAATGAGTGACTCATCTTGAATGTAAGCCATAGAAATAAGGCAAGGCTTTAGTGGCGGACCGGGGCTTGCGAGGTCGAAGCTAAACCCACTCCATTGTATTGTCCCAATGTTTTGTGTTTTCATCCGTTTTATGTCATAATTTTTTATTATATCATTTTAATGTAATAATCATTCGCGACCCAACTGTGTATTTGTATTATCCCTTTCTATGTTTGGCCCCCTGTGGGCAATGAAGAAATCATTCCTTTCCCGAATGCAGCAAGCATGCCAAAACTGACAAGAAATCATAGGGAGCAAGCCATCGGACGTCTCCATGCTGGTCAACGTCCATGGGTCATTGCCAATGACTTTAACTGCAGTATTCGGACAACTGAGCGGCTGAGGGAACAATACAATGCCACAAACAGCATGGATGATCGTCCACGCAGTGGCTGACCGAGGGTTACAATGGCATGTCAAGAACGCCACCTGCACCGAGAGCACTTGCAAGACCAATTCCGGAGGGCAACGGAGTCTGCTAGGCAGACCATAGGGATTCACCACAGATCAATTTGTGCAGAGACAGTTCACCGCCGGCTGAGATCTTTCAATCTGTCTTGTCGACGTCCAGCTAGGAGTCCCATCCTCACAGATCGTCATCGACGAGCACGTCTGCAGTGGGCTCAAAAACGTCAGAACTGGCGATGTCAGCAGTGGAGGACTGTAGTCTTCTCTGACGAAAGTCGATATTGCATTTCTGTGGCAGATGGCAGAGCTAGGGTTTGGAGAAGAAGGGGTGAACGTCATGCCGATAGTTGTATGGTGAAGAGAGACTCATGGGGAGGACAGAGCATTATGGTATGGGGTGGGATTGCACTCAACCAGAAACTTGAACCGGTGGTCTTCCAAAACGTCGACCAAGATCAGGGCAATGGAGTAACTGCCGCTCGCTACATCGACCAAATGTTGAGGCCTCACATTATGCCATACTATGCCCGTCATCGGAATCACGTGTTCCAATACGACGACGTCCGTGCCCATACTGCCAGGTCGACAACGGATTTCCTTCAACAGCAAAACATCCAGACACTACCATGGCTTGCCCTAAGTCCGGACGTGCACCCCATAGAGCACCTACGGGACGAAAACCAAAGAAGGCTAAATGACATCTGTCTAAAGCCGACAACTGCTACACAACTCACGGCAAGTTTTAACAGTGTGGGCTGTTAAAATCCTCATGGCCTTCATCAATTGTTTGGTGCATTCAATGTACAGAAGATGCCTGGCGGTAATCAACACTAATGGTGGATACACAAGATATTGAGTTCATCTCTTTGGACCCAGGACACTCTGTCATCACGTGACACCATGTGACGTCAAACATGTTTCAGGAAATGACGTTTTATCGTTAGGAAAGAACGTTTTCTTAACAGCACTCTTCAATTAATGCTATGGCAGTCTGTTAATAAATCGGTTTCTATTTAGTATGTGTTCGACGACGTTTCTGTTGTGGTTCAGTTTATACACACACACACATATATATAGACATACGTATATGTGTCTTTGTAGTACGTGCCTATGTTTCTGTGTACGTTATTCTTTTTATTTCGAAATGTGCTGTCACGTATGCATTTTTTTGTTTGTTCTTTTTCTGTGAGTATTTGTATGAATGTGTGTATATGTGTATATGTTTTCCTGGGTGTATATATTGTATCGTTTGTAACGAGACTGACTTAGTTTCGACAGATCAAACGGGAGAAATGCCAGACGATTCTAAATCTCTTTTTTTCCAGCCGTCGCCTCTGCGTTTGACTAACTTCAAACGGCTCATTCAGGATCTGTACGACACTGTGAAAACGTGTCCTATCTCTTTCTCACCTTCTTGCATCGAATCCGCATACTTTTCTGTTTTCCCCATTTCGTCCTATTTCCTTTACAGTAAGAACGCATCAGAAAGGAAGAGTACGTTTTCAGGGACTGCTAGTATAAACTGGAGGGGCTCTAACTTGACAGCTGACTTGAAATAATGGGAAGTTGGGGCCGTTATATAATATGTGGATGTGTGATAGGTAGTTATGATGAAATAGTTGGACAATTTGAGAGGTGAAGAGACTGCTATGATTTGGGAGATATTAGGTTTGGATTCAAACCCTTAGTGGTAAATAACAAAAACTTGTGGAGTTAGATATGTCGAATAGCTGCTAGCACATATAGGACGTATTCAGCTACCAGTTGACTCCCTGTTGCTTTATTTTGGCCGGAGGGGCAAGCCGTTTTCCTCTGGAGGCTTTGTGATGGACACGATTGAAAGGTCTGAAGCCAGACTCTTTTCTTTTCGGCTAAGCCCTAATCGACTTTTTCAAGTTCCACTTAGAAAGGAAAGTGAGGGTGGAAAGGGTGGTGGTGTCCT
>NC_068982.1:97080312-97080650 GCF_001194135.2 Octopus bimaculoides
CCCCCCCCCCCCCTAGTAAATTTGTCAAATGGTGAGGGTGGTACAAGTGCATGGACCTACTTTAAGGTTGGGCTTGTAGGCCGAAAACTACAGAAGGAAGAACACTTGCCATGGTGCTCCTGGTGAGCAGGGTTATTCGGGATTTGTGGGGTTCCTTCGTTAGCCTAGAAGTCTTGTATCAGGAGGATCATATCATTATCTTTTATCTTTTCTTTTACTGGTTTCAGTCACTAGACTGGGGCCATATTGGGGCACAGCCTTGAAGAATTTTAGTCGAACAAATAGATCCAAATACTAATTCTTTTTAAAATCTGGTACTTATTTATCGTTTCTTTTGC
>NC_068982.1:97081337-97085863 GCF_001194135.2 Octopus bimaculoides
TCATCATCATCATCATCATCATCATCATCATCATCATCATCATCATCATCATCATCATCATCATCATCATCATCATCATCATTATTATTCGCTAGGTGAAGAGGATTGTTGTCTATGACCTTTTCACCACCCCCAGACTGATGAGGTCAGTGCAATTGACGTTCCATTTGAACTTCTGTAGGTTGGTGTCTGTGTAGGGAAAACGGGTAGAAAAGGAATTTCAGATAATTTCAGCTCTGGAAGGATGGTTGAGTAAAGTCTTTAGTGAATGGTTTTGTAGTGTGACGCATTTTAGAGACGAGAAACGGGTGTAGCGGAGTGGGTGTGGATGGTAGTAGTACTCAGCTTGATATTTCAGAGGAGAAGTCGCTGCAAGATGAAGCAAAAAATGCTGGTGAATGGGTCTTCGTCATTTAGGACGACATTTTTTTATAGCAAGTCTTTAGAATGTTTGTGGTTAGAGTAGAAATAGCCGCTACTACCACCGCCGCAGCAGTAGCAGCAGCGGTATACTAAATATGTGAGCATATGTCAGCAACTGATTTCGGCCGAAACATTTTCTGGTTTTGATAAAGAAGTCCAGCCTTTGGGAATGCTGTATTTTATCTCTGTGTAGCTTCAAAGATAGAGTAGCATTTATGGAATTTTATGTTTGTTGATAAGTGAAAGAGTATAATGCAAAAGGTTTTCTTGATAACGCATATTGATTGCGTTAAAGGAAACTGCGTTGTCATGTTTTATTGGAAAACATTTTCGAAATGTGTTTTCATAGAAACAGTAAAAGTCTACCACGGAACTGTTAAAACTGTATTTAGATATCGCTTCCCGCGGGAAATTAAGGAGGAGTTACGTTTGTGTCGGAGAGTGTGTGGTTAGAAGTCAGAGCATGTAGGTCTTCAATGAAAGAAGGAAGAATGAGAGACATGATCAAACTCCGACATACACAGTAATTAATAAAATGTGGGATGGAGAAATTCTCCATCCTAGAGAAGACCCTAATCAAGAAATTAGGGGCGGACTGATAGGCAAGTAAAAATAGGTTGGTCAAAACGTCATGATCTTCGAGGTCTGATCAATTGACTTGCAGATAAACAATCGCAACAGTAACCTTAACAGTAATCTCTTGTAAGTTTTAATTGGATGACGTCAGGAGTTAAATCTGCTTTGGCATAATAGGAATGAATAATGTGTATCACGCCATTCGTGTCATGTTGTGCATGACAGATCAATATCAGATGTCAGTATTTTAGTCCTTCGAACGATCTTGTAAAGATAAGATGTCAGTGATACAGCTTGTTAATGTGAAAATAATGGTTGTAGTGATGATGCTAATAGTAGCTGTAGTCTTCATGCTGGTAATGGTAGTGGTTAATGGTGATGTAGGTGGCGATGTGTTTTGATGGTGTTGATTTTAGTGAGTAAGTTGGTGGTAGTGAATGTGGTGGTGGTGGTCGAGACGATATAGTTAATTATGGTTTTATTAATAGACTGTGATTATGTGATAGTAATATGGAGGTGGGAGATGGGGACAATTGTGGCTGTTGTACTGTTGTTATTGCATACTGCTAAGTCAGCTCTGATGGAGTAGCCCGAAAACTTATTGCACGCAGGTCGGCTGTTGTTGTTGTTTAGCCCCTGGTCTGCCTTAATCGAGCAGGATGATGTTCAAAGCCATTTCAGTCATGATCATCTCGTTTTCTTCCTAGTGGAAGGAATCCAAGACCACCTTACCCAGCGTATCCTCTCTAAGATGGATAGGATGTAGTCTGAAAGATTTGGCAGCTAATTCTTGCAAGTTGAGCAGCCACATAGAGGCTCTCCGGTCAAATAATTAGGTGTGACCCTCAAAGCCAGTGTTGGGCGTATACCACATCCCTTTCTAGTATAGGACCAGACAGCACACAGTGATATGCAACAGTTTATCGTATCGAGAGTTCAATGACAGTCTGCGTGTGTTGCTTTTCTTCCTCCAGTTTCATTATGGAAATTTATAGATTCTGGTAGTGACCACAGTGGAACCAGGCAATGTGGACTCTAAGTGCAACAGATTTTATTCTATTCCACCGATCATCATTGTTGTGCGACTCACCACAGTGTTTGTGGAGCAAATGAAATTAATAGTGCTGAAGTCATTATTATGTGTGTGTATTATTGTGTGACTTTGTCTGGACAGAATAGCATGATGAGTTAACAATATTGTGGGGTGTTATTACTGTATCTGAGGAGATATGCCAGAAACTGTGATCAGAAACTGGCTACAACAAAGAACTCTTAGGTTTGTGTATCTATAGATGTTCTTTCATTTTCCATATTTTTATTCCATGTACAGATTGTTTGTTTAGCACCAAGTCAGACCTGATTAAGCAAGCTTATGATCGAAAGCATTCCACTCATGACCATCTGTCTTTTATGGAGACGTAATGTAATTAGGGCTTCACTATCCAAAATGCTTTTCTTTTAAGACGGTGAAAGAGATTTAGTTGATGTTTCTAGCAAGTCAAGCGGCCACATAGAAGTTCCCACGTTAACTCCATGTGTACGCAGTCTATGATTGTAGTATGGGTGAAGCGTGTAATGATGTTAAACGTAGTCTTGAATTCAGTTTCACGGCACAGGATTTTGGACACGCGTCCTCTACTGTAGCCCCGGTACAACTAACGCTTTGTAAGTGAATTTGATAGACAAACACTGAAGAAGCCCGTCTCGAATATGTGCGTGTATCTGTGTTTGTCCATATTCCCACCGCTTGACAACCGATGTTAGTTTGTTTACCTCCTCGCAACATTAGCGGTTCGGCATTAGAGACCGATAGAATTAGTACCAAACTTAAAAAGTAAGTCCTGAGGTTGATTAGTTTGACTAAAACCCTTCAAGGTAGTGCCCCAGGATGGCTGCAGTCTAGTGACTGAAACAAGTAAAAGATAACAGATAAAAGATATGTCTTGTTCTTTGCTATTTTACCACAATTTGTTGCAAGACTAGCACAATCCATGAAGGATCTAATGGTTATACAATAATACTTTCTTTCTACTATAGGCATAAGGCCCGAAATTTTATTACCAGTGCTTGACTGGTAATAATGGCTTCAAATTTTGGCACAAGGCCCAACTGATACTTATTTTATCGACACCGAAAGGATGAAAAACAAAGTCGACTTCAGCAGAATTTGAACGCAGAACGTAAAGACGGACGAAATGCCGCTAAGCATTTTGCCCGGCGCTTAAACAGCTCCGCTAGCTCGACGCCTTCCTTGATTTGCTAATAATGGTTTCAAATTTTGGTACAAGGCTAGCAATTTCGGGGGAAGAGATAAGCCGATTACATCAGCCCTAGTGATCAACTGGTACTTATTTATTGATAACAGGTAAATAATCATAGTATCGATGTTGACCGAATGCGGTGACTGTCAATGCTCTTGCAGTGTTTGTGTGCCATTTTCTTTCTTGACTGTCACTGTGTACTGTGAAAAAAAAGAAGAGTCCTAAAGACGTGCTTTAGTAATTCCTAGTATTTTTTATCTTTTGAGGGTGCGCGGTTTGTGCTATTAATTGATCCCAAATCTGCTCAGGTTCCTGTATCAGCGACTACATTGTCCACTGTTCTTTCTTTCTTTCTTTCTTTCTTTCTTTCTTTCTTTCTTTCTTTCTTTCTTTCGTTGAAAATGATAGGGCGTATTTGAAGAACTTTCGTTCAGGCGACAGCGTAGAAGCTACTTCTTCATGTTGATGGTGATGACTGTGGCTCCGATGGCGTGATTTCAGTACATACATACATACATACATACATACATACGTACAGTCACTCACACGCACACACACACGCACACACATACACACACACACACACACACACAGACACACACACACAGACCGCGCACACAAAACACATACATGCATACGTACGTACGTACATACATACATGCATACATACACACAAACATACATACATACATACATACATACATACATACATACATATTACAGTTTTTTGATATCTATCAAAACTTTTCATGAAAAGCCAATAAATTTTCATTAAAAGCCAGTAATGACTGGATATATATCAATATATCACTTGTCAAATGAATGCCAGAAAGGATTAGATAAAGCAATCTACCTAATTGTCGCACCCACACTCTTTAATATTTACAGAAGACAGAAGTAGCAACTTATCCTGCTAAGTTCTTCCGTATTGTTTTCTCGCTACTTGTTTTTTTCTTATCTTATATGTTTTTAACTATTGCGGCTTTCACGTTTCGATGTTGGTTGCAACGTGACTGGATTCATGTTTATCATCGTGATGACCAACAACATTCGCTGGCTCCCATCGTCACTGCTATGTATGTATGTATGTATGTATGTATGCATGCATGCATGTATGTATGTATGTATGTATGTATGTATGTGTGTATGTATGTACGTATGTATGTATGTACGTATGTATGTATGTAGGTATGTATGTATGCATGCATGTATGTATCTATGTGTGTATCTATGTATGTATCTATCAATATATATATATCTATATAT
>NC_068982.1:97087165-97088492 GCF_001194135.2 Octopus bimaculoides
CACTAACGATATGAATGACAAAGATAAACATAACACATGTAATAGAAATACAATACGTCCCAAAGCCAAACCACATGACACCAAAAATACCAACAACAATGTAAACACCAATACCAATAATATTAAAAGGACGATTAAGGCTAACAACGAGACGAAACAGAAATACAATAACCACCTGAACAAAACCAATATTAAGCAATACAACGATAAGTTTAGCATAAATTACAGGGAGACCCAGCAGACTAAAAGAAACCATATATCGGGCCCACAAATACCTAACAGTACTAACAGGGAAAACAATGAAAAGACGCATATCAAAAATAAATCCAACTATAGAAATAAATTAGATAGCCGTAAAGAAAAATTCACTAGCCTTCCCAGTTATGATGGCAGCTTCTATACCAGATATGGCCATAATAGCAGCAAGAACAATAAGGATACGATCTGGCTGATCATTCCCTATAACATGAACCTCAAATCTAACATAGTCCACTCACTAGTGAGCATAATAGATAAACACCTCAATGTGAACAATAAATACGCGGAAATATTTAAGAACAAAATAAGAATAGGCCACAGCCCGACGTGTAACTTAGCTACCATAATAGCATCTATTAATAATAAGAAATTAGACGCATTCTATACAGCTAGAAACACCACGAACAACCAAATCAACAACCCTCCAAATAATAGAACTAACTCCAACCCTAATCCAACACCCCTTACTAGGAGGGACGCATACCGAAAAAACAATAAGGCCACACAACAACACACAGACATAGACACCCCTTATAACCTATGTGGCTATAGAGATAGGAATAAATGTAATTTCTCCAATAGATGCAAGACAGATAATATAGTTTGCCAATGTGACGTACAAACAAACAGCTACACTAAATCTTACATAGGTGCAACGAAAAACCAAGTACGGCTTAGATATAACGAGCACCTATCTAGTTTTAAAAACAGAAATAAGGCAAATTCAACAGGGCTTAGTAGGTATATCTGGGAACTAAACGACAATAAGATAGAATATAAACTAAAGTGGCACATACTAAAAGTAGCTAATTCCTATAACCCAACTAACAGACGCTGCCAACTCTGTTTAACCGAGTGCCTCGAAATCCTAACGGCTAAGAACGACCTATTAAACAGGAGATATGAATCTAGTCTAATCTGTCTTCACGCTACTAAATACTCATTCTCTAAGTATAATTAAATATATAATACATTACACGTCCTAAGCAAAACTAAATATGCATAAAATAATTTTCCTTCTAAGTATTATTAATTATAAGTAGGTACGAATAAGACCAGAGTTAGCCCC
>NC_068982.1:97089451-97090629 GCF_001194135.2 Octopus bimaculoides
TATATATATATATATATATAGAGAGAGAGAGAGAGAGAGAGAGAGAGAGAGAGAGGGAGAGAAAGAGACATAGATCAAGAGGCTGATGTGTATTCCACACAGACGCGTGTGCCTTTAATCCCAGTCAAGACCGTCTTAGCACCATTATAGACCCAAAGGCAAATCAGTGCACTGGGCCCTAAAGTATTTATTTGTTGACAGCAAGACACTGTATATGTAACCTAGATAACTGAGGTAACTTAGGTGTGTTTCGGCCAAAAATTGGCCTTGGCCATATCTAACTTAAAAGCACCACTTGATAGGATCTGTTAAGTCATTTAAAAGTCAAGTTTTGTGATATCATGGCCCATTTACATAAGGAGTTGTTGACTGAGGTGCATCCAAGTTTAAGTGGCTTAACTGGTATTCCTTGAAAAAAATTGTCCAGGTTTCGTTTGAAGGTGATGAGATCTTTTTCATTGATTTGTTTTAGGATAATGTTAAACAGAGCAGAGCTAGTTGAGCAAAAGAATTTATGCAGTGAATCTATGTGTTGTGAGTTTTAATTGTGTACGGGCTGTATTGCACATGGCCTCAACCTTGGATGAATTCTGAATCTGATGCTAAGGTCGTTTTGGTTATGCTGGTGGAATATTGTCCACATTTTGTAAATGATGTAACGCTCTCGGCGGCACTGCAGAGAATAAAGTTTCATGGGCCCCTGGCCAACAACCCATTGTGCCCATGCCTTTAGTGGCACTGATCCCAAACCTCATGCTAAATCAGCATGCGTGTGAGTGACAAGGTTGGTCCTTGGAATTACATATGTAGTCCAACTGAGTAATTACCATATAACTTCACATAAAATTCGTCTATTTAATGTTACTCAGTAGATGACGTTTGCAGGAAGTATCGCGCAGTCGAAAGCTACTCGGGGCCTCGTCATCAAGCAATGTCCCACTGAAAAATAGATCTCGGCCATATGCCTGCACTCAATGCTGTTGTATCGGCCCCACGAAATTTTAGTTCATCATATATATTACAGTATTTATTAAAGTCTGGTACTTATTTTATCGACCTATTTTTATTGAATTAATAAATTATACATGTTTTTGACACAACACTGGTAAACAGAGAGCAAGCGAGCGAGAGAGAGACAGAAAGGAGAGAGAGCGAGAGAGAGAGAGAGAGAGAGAGAG
>NC_068982.1:97090654-97091301 GCF_001194135.2 Octopus bimaculoides
GGGGGGGGAGCGAGAGATCGTTGTAAGAAATAATTTTTCTAGTTTTAGGTGACAAAATTCGAAACAAATACGAAAAATAAGTGAAAACAAAACGAAACAAAAATATCAACACGAAATAAAGTTGGTCGTTAAAAAAGAAAACCTAAAAATCCTTTTTAGTTTTAAGTTGAAAGTCTGAGGTGTATATGTGAGAGGAGGGGACAATAGAACAAATTAACGTTAAATGTAATGAAGGACCGCAGAAATAACAAAGAAAAGACACAATGCCATACAAAAGAGATAAAAATTGTAATTATACAATTTTACAATTATTTGTAATTAGCGAATTAAAAAAGAAATTAGAGTTCGAGGAAACCAGAGATAGCCTATGTCGGCAAAAATCAAGAGAGCTGTTAATAAGAATATATAAAATGTGTGTGTGTGTGTGTGTGTGTGTGTGTGTGTGCGCGTGCGTGCGTGCGTTCGCGTGTGTGCGTGCGCGCGCACTATGAAAAGAAATGGGTTCTAACGTGGGCCCTTATTTCGAGAAATGTAATTAGCTTTGTGAAGGGGAAGAAAAAAAGATGAGGGGTGGATGAAGCAATAATAATAATAATAATAATGATAATAATAATAATAATAATAATTCTTTCTACTGGAAGCACAAG
>NC_068982.1:97091311-97095598 GCF_001194135.2 Octopus bimaculoides
ATGATAATAATAATAATAATAATAATTCTTTCTACTGGAAGCACAAGGCCTCAAATTTGGGGGAAGGGATTAAGTCGATTACATCGACTCCAGTGCTCAACTGGTACTTATTTCATCGATCCCGAATGGATGAAAAGCAAAGTCAGCCTCGGCAGATTTCAACTTGAAACGTAAAGATGGACGAAATACCGGCCTGCTAACAATTCTGCCTGCTCGCCACCTTAATAATAATAATAATAATTTCAAATTTTGGCACAAGTTCAGCAAGTTCGGGGGAGGGGGTAAGTCGATTACATCGATTATTTTATCGATTCCCAAAGAATGAAAGTTAATAGTAATAGCAGTTAAAATGTCGGAACTCATACACCATTGCAGGAAAATTCCATGTGGTTGTTCAACCAGCAAGATATAACAGCTAAATCTTCTACAAATCACATCTTACTGCATTAAAAAAAGAGAAGAAAGTAGTTCTTTATACATGGCTGGAGTTATAGTGAATAGCTTTCTAGATTCTTAGCTAGAATTCGAAACCCAATAAAGATTCTTCTACGAGTTCCTTCTTTTTGTTCTCGGCTTTTGCACCAAGAAATTTATGAGTCGACTGTCACATATAGATAAGTTCTATTCGTTAACTGACTGTTTTGAGTGAAACTTAGGTCAAAGCAGATAAGAGACAGAAAAATCCTTTATATAGCCTGCCCTAATTTAGTTTAAAAAAATATAAGTAAGGAACCCAAATTCGACTCTTACCTCCTTCACTTAGCTCCTGACCAAAAAGACCACATCTCTATTTTTCTCACGTATGACTTGTCAGCGTGCGACTACACAACGTTCAGCCTCTCTACTTGTTCAAATTATTTTACTCCTTATGTTTCTTTCTTGCATCCGTCTTCTAGAAGTCAACAAAGGAAGAACTGAACTACCTCCAAGATGGATAATAGAACTAAAAATAATCTGTGAACATTAACATCTGTAAGAAGTTGTCTTTTATATGGTAACGATGGCAATAAAATAAGGGGCCATTTCAATTTATACTATTTTGTGTTTCTGCTATTCACTTGGTGCATATAATCATTTCATGTAGCTGGAATGCCTTTGATTATAGGTGTAATCAATCAGGCCTGCCATTGTCTACACAAAAACAACAGTCACTACTACCACAACATCTTCCACCACCACCACCACTACACTACTGTAACTACCACTACCACCACCATCACAACCACTTCCATTACCACTACTATCTCCATCGCTACAACCGCTACATACTTAAGACATCACTACACTCCTTTCAAATTCTACCGAGGTCAACTTTGCCTTTCATCCTTTCGGGGTCGATGAATTAAGTACCAGCTGCGTACTGTAGTCGATCTAATCGATTGGCCCCCTCCCCCCAAATTTCAGGCATTGTTCCCTGAGTAGGAAAGAACATACACATTTTTTAAGGCTAAATTTACAATAAAATTAGATAAAGTATAACTATGCGCGCGCGCGCGCGCGTGTGGAAGATTTCATAACTCACTGGATGTTAAGGATTCTTGTCTCTTGGTTATAACAAGATAAATTAAACTTAAGAGAAAACTACCAATTAAATTACATAGTGCTTCCAATATTTAGAGAGGCGAATCGTTTCTAACTTGTAGTTCTAATTTGCAGGGCTGTGTGCGAATCAAGAATTTCGGTTGCAGATACACAACAGTGAATGACAAGAAACAGACGTTGACTTCTTGGTTGGTTATATAAGAGCTTGTCAAATCAGACACCTGAGTTCAAATACAGGCAAAGCCGTGTGCTCTTTTTGTGTCGGCTGGAAAGCGCCTGTTCCTATGGTCTTCAACGACAGTTAAAAGTAGACAGCTGCAAAGGGTAAAAACATGTGCATTGAGAGATTTCAAGATTACGACTGTAATGGTGGTAGGAAAGGCATAACATGTAGACCAGTACGTGTTAAGATTAAAGACTGATGTGTGTTGATGAGCGACTTCATTCCATTCATTCGAGTGGCCCTTTTTGGGATGCGATGTAGACGTAGCACCATCCCGGTTTAGTTGTTGTGCAGACTGAGACGATTGGGCGCAAGTGTTTGGACACAGATGATGTGATATCCGCATATGAACCTCCATGAATGTACATACTAACTCATATATATCTGCAAACTCACAGCTGTCTTGACTTAAACTAAAGAGTCTTGTCACTTTATTTATGACCAGCTCGAGTCAAGCAAATCTTAAATCTATTGTTTTAGCTTAACCTATTTTAATTAGCAACATTCTAAAAACAAAAGCCAATAGCTGTCTTTTTCTCTAGTAAATGCGACGCCAAACCAAGGGCATCGGCCGGCCTCTAATCAAAGAGTGATGCACGAGAATAGAATTATCAGTGTCTCTAATTATAAAAACAGCTATTCGTATGCCTTTCTTCGTAGCAGTCGCAGAGAAGCTACAGAAAATACTTTACTGCAACAAACAAATAACTTGTGCACACACACAATGACGCGACGACGTCGTAAATTTTATGTTGTAACGACTAATATTATAATCAATCTTAATAAAAGGCCATATTAATAATCAATCAAATATTGTTTCTTAATCATTTCTCCTCTGCATTATGACATTTATATTTAATATTTGTCGTTACAAACACACACACACACACACACACACACACACAGACACACACGCACGCACACAGAGTCTGGTCTTGATGGAATTTTCCGCGGCCCCTGTGTATGTCTTATATATTTGTGAGCCATCTTTTGGACCTTGGTTCTATATACAATCTCTTTCTCCAGACAATTTCCTTCCAACGGACCGCAACTTTGGTCTTTACAGTAACAATTCGTCTTGTGATTAGTTCCGACATCGTTGTCATTACAAATTATCTTTACGTTATGCTGGTTTATTAAAGAGGTGACGCTCTTACAACAAGAATAGTTAATCTTCAGCGTTCTCCTGTTAAACATTCTATGGTACTTGTGGTTTGCTTCGAAGTGTTTAGAAACTAGTTTCAAGAATCTTCTACCTATGTTAGTTTTTACTGCGATATTGAATGTCGGATTGAACCGCAAGACTTTCCTGGTTCTAATCATACGTGTTTTATTATGGTTATTTATAGTTTGGCGATAACGGATCTCCGAGAATCCACTGTTTCTTAATGCGTCATTATAGTACGGCGCGGCATTTCGAAACGCTGTCTCGTCTGAAGATATTGATGATATGCGCCGTCCTATATTGCTAACTATATTCTTAAGGATTATGGGTGGATGATTAGACTCTTTGTTGATATGACATAGCTTTTCATTAGGCTTACGGTAGGGTTTAATTTATCTAATTGTAAATCTAGGTTAATATCTAAGAAGTCTATACTATTCAGGTTAGTTTCTATCATTATTCGTGAGCCCATTCTATGGAAGAAAGTAATGTGATTCTTTCTGAGTCTGTCTAGTTCATGGCCGTTCATATTATGGGTGACTATGAGACCGTCATCCATGGATAATCGTGCATCTATAAAAGGGAATTCTAAATGCAGGTTGTGTAAAATATATGCTCCTACAAGCATACATATTTCCGTCCCGCCGTACGCATCCATCGATACATCTTCGCTCTTTTTAACCCAGGTGGAATTGTCGTAAAAGAGGAGGGATTTCCTGGCATGCAGAATAATATCTATATCTGAAGTGTCGATGCTAACGTATTGTTTGACAAAATCTAATGCTTTAAGGAGTAGAGGCCTGGATATTGATGGGTAAAAGTCGACAATATTGAACTATGTAAATTTACATTTACTTTTACGCTCTAGAGGACTATGGACGAAAAAATTAGAGACATAAAGAATTCAGATAAGATTTTCGTGAACCCCCACAAAACAAAAGACCTACATGCTGTAGAAAAAGTCTTTACAAACGACTAATTTCTAACAACGTTACAGACACTTATAAAAAAAAGCAAATATAACGTATATAAAGAGGTGAATATCGAAGCAAGAAGGATCGCTACCAACCTTAAAGTTAGTGATAGGATTGAATACTTTCCCTCACGTCAGCCCTTTATTGCCCTTATGGAACACAAAGCCAATTTTAGTATAAAGCCCAAATGCAAACTAATTAACCCAGCAAAGATGGAAACTGGAATTATTAGCAAGAGTATCTTAGATTCTATTCTAAACAAGTTAGATAGGGAATTAGATTTACGGATAAGGGGCAATAGCAAGTCCGTTATAGATTGGTTTAAGGCAACTGTAAATTTACATAAATACCTAGCCTGTATTTATATATATATATATATATAT
>NC_068982.1:97096509-97099453 GCF_001194135.2 Octopus bimaculoides
TATATATATATATATATATATTCTACGTCACACGTCGATCGTACAATCACCAAATATGCAAATATCAATACAAGTCTCCAGAAACTGACTTCAAAATACCAAAAAGATCACAGAAAATTAAGAAAGTACAACGACAGGTCTTTATGACACTGAAAATATATAAAATATTCCAGACTTTAGCTTATGACCAAGTGTGTATACACATACTTGTGTATAGGCACTTGTTAAATTGTAAATTTGTGTGTGTGTGTGTGTGTGTGTGTGTGTGTGTGCATATGTAAATCGAAACATAAGACCCTCTTTTGTAGGGACATCCATGCTTGTTCATATATATTCGTCTGCACGCGTATACCTTACATAGATATATATAAGTACATACATACATACGTACGTAGATATGTACATACATGCATCCATAGCTGAATACATTACTACCCAGTTGATATTGTCGAAATTGAAATACAAGAGCATTGTGTCTGCGTTAGAATCCAGCGCGTCCTCTATTAATGAGAAATTTGAAATATGAAACCAGAACACACAGACAGGCAAACACACACACACGTGCCGCACACGCTCCACTCACACCCCACATACACCACACACACACACACACACACGCACACACACACACACACACACACACACATTACATTTATTACATATATAACATATATATCGCATATATATTATATATAAATTATCTTTTTCTTATTTCAGTCAAGAGACTGCGGGCATGCTGTGGCATCACCTTGAAGGGTTTAGTCGAATAAATCTACCCCAATACTTATTTTTCTAAACCTGGTATTTATTCTATCGTTCTCTTTTTGCTGAACCGCTACATTACAGGGACGGGTAGAAAACAAGACTGGTTGCCAAGTGGTTGAGCGGCAGAAACACAAAGACACACATACATAGATATACATGTACATACATGTCCTGGACTATAGTAGAAGACTTCCCTAAATGGCTACGCAATGGGTCTCGACCTGGAACCATGTGGTTGGGAAGCAAGCTTCTTACCACTCAGCCATACCTCCAACTACATATGTATACATACATACATACATGCATGCATACATGTGTGTGTGTGTGTGTCTGTGTATTTGATATATATATATATATATATTTACATATACATATATATGTATGTGTGTATATATATAGATATATAATATAAATAATATATAAATATATGCATATATCCATACATATATGTACATACCTACATCTATATGTATACATACATGCATATATGGGTACATGACATCAAAAAAACGTTAAACACAATGAGAAACGAAAATATAGAAAACGAACATTTTTTGGACAACGAAAAAAACAAACAGAGAAACGGGAAACGCAACATAAAGAGTATACTCCTTCGTCAGTTTTCCCTGTTTGATCTACTCCGCGTTTCGAAGGCAAGGACAATACGTGACTTCGTTGAAACAGTCCTTCCCGAAAAGCAAATTAAATAAAATTTGGGATATTTTGCGGAGGGTGAAAGTGCTAACAAGAACAGGACAGTGAGAACAACACAGTAAAAACAAACGGTGAAGGCTGTTGAGCCAAGACGATAGAAAAATTATTATGAACGCTAGGTAGACGGGTCATGAGAGAAGAGGCAGAAAAAAAGCACGTCTTTTCTTTAGGAAGACAGTGCACAGAAAGAGAGATCCCCTTTCGTTACGTGTCAACGATGAGAGAGTCAAGGAGGAAGAGTGAGAGAGAGAGAGAGAGAGAGAGAGAGAGAGAGCTGGAACGGTGAAAGGGAGAGAAGAATAGGGAAAGGGTGGGAGAGAAAACAGAAAGGATGAAGAACAAGAGAAGGTGAGAGATAGACAGAGAAGAGATAGTAGAAGAGTGCACATCGTAATTATTAAGATAAAACTTACTTGGAAAAGGATGCATGGCGTTCGATCATATAATAATATAAATAATATATAAATCTATGCATATATCCATACATATATGTACATACCTACATCTATATGTATACATACATGCATATATGGGAGTAGGGCATAAAAAAAAACGTTAAACACAATGAGAAACGAAAACATAAAACGAAAACATAAATATATATACATACACACAAACACATATATACATACATAAATGCATACGTACAAACATACATACAAACACAAATACATGAACATATATATATATACGACAGATATAGACATATAATGACATAGATATATACGTGCGTACAAACATACATATACATAGAAACATATATACACACACATACATACATACATACATACATACATTCGAGTGAGCGTGGAAATTCTAGCCTTCATGTTAAGATTTTCGCACGTATAATCTACGACATAAAAGCAGTGAAAAAAGTCGTGTCGTAGTTTTCACAGAAAAATTACTGCACCTTTTTATCTACTACTATTTATTAAATATTTGCGGTTTAAAAATTACTCACGGATGTTTGTTCATCGGCTTAGTGTTTTTTGTTATTTGTGGAATAATTGATGACGTAAGATCTACGCACTGAATACTCTGAACTTCTGCCTGATAGTTCGAGAGCTGCCGGCCGAAATCAATAAATTGTTTGTGTTGTGCTAATGTTAAGTATGTCATTATTCAGTTTTATTTCAAGAGTCCTTGCCAATAGAGAAGGAGCCGATTTCTAACCTAGTTCCAAGGCTCTTTCATTGAAATTTCAACATCAACAACAGCATATTTTTATATGATTGTATGTAGGTATGCAGATTTGTATATTTTGTTTTATATATGTCTAGACATGCTCATTTACTTCCGGAAAGTTTTACATACATACATACATGTGTCCGTCCGTGTATTTTATATGTATATATATATGTATATATACATGTACATATATGTGTCTATCTATCTATCTATCTATCTATCTATCTATCTATCTATCTATCTATCTATCTATCTATATATATATATATATATATAT
>NC_068982.1:97106824-97112813 GCF_001194135.2 Octopus bimaculoides
TGAATACTTGTCACTGATTGGTTGAAATTATCGAAATAAGACAATTTTTTACATGAAATAAATTCGAATACAGATAAGTATACGAAGTTTGAAAGTCTTTCCGTACCAAAAACACTACGTAAAACATTAATGAAAAATGTGACCCCCGTTTTAAAAAAGATCCTAATAATAATAATAATAATAATGATAATAATAATAATAATATAAAAAGAATGAACGGCTTCTCTTATTTTGGGGATAGCTTATAGATTGATTTGGCTCCACTGAGCAGCAACGTACGCGGAATTTTCATCTTTATCTTTAATGTTAAATTTTGTGTATGCGTGTTTGGGTGGGCGGGTATGTGCGTACGCACTAGCTGGATCATTGGAGTGTCATAGCCAAGAAAATTTGGAGAATTTTCAGACGTCTCTCCTATACTGAAACGTATTTCCACCCTTGTATTACAACCTCTTGTGTTTCCATTCATTATATACTTTTCGGTACACACCAGTTTTATGTTCTGAGTCCAGATTCGTCGAGGTCAACCTTGCCTATCAACTTTAAGAAGTCGTTAAAATAAAGTATCAGGCATGTAATGGTGTCGATGGAAGTGATTAATTCTTCCTCTTAAAACTCTCGGTCATGTGTCTAAATTCGAAACCATTATATCTCTCTCTTATTTCTTATTTGATCATGCTAAATACTATAATAAATAATAAATCATTCAAACAGGATGTGTGGTCAACGCATTCCTCTCGGCAAGCTTGTTTTGTTATTCACAAAAACACAATTCTCACACTTTACTTCCTCCGTATGCTAATGATTTATGATACAAACACTAAGTTCAATATATTGAGAAGTTTGGGAATGAACGTTACGCTATTGTTCGTAATGGCGGAAAAATGGCATCATTGTATAAATATACTAGATATTTAATGAAAATTTTATTTTTTAAGAAATCAACGGTATATCTTAAAATATTGATTTCAATTTTTTGCGCAGGGCCAGAAATTTCGGAGGAGGGGTTAAATCAATTAGATTCACCCAGTGCTCGACTAGTACTTATTTTATCGACCAGGAAAGGATGAAAGGCAAAGTCGACCTTGGCAGAATTTGAACTCAGATTGTAAAGGCGGAGGAAATGCCGCTAAGCATTTTGCCCGACGTAGCATATTTAAAACAATATTAAAAAGTTATGATTTGTTGTTTTGTCAATTATTAACTTTAAAAACATTAGTTTTAGTGTTTCCACTTTGGTGACTGCGCCGAGTCGGACTTTTTACATAGTGGAATAGTTATAGTGGAAAAAATAATAGCTGAAAGAAGTCCTAGTGACATGTATTCTATTGAAATATATTTTAGTAGAATATATGAATTTGTCTCTAGACAGAATGATCATGACTAAGAATATTAGACTCTTCTGGTGTAAAATAACTGTAAAACAAAATTAATGAAAAGAACATCAACAAAACAAAAGCAGAGCCTTCGAAGGAACCTCTACGTTATCGTTCGACTTGTTGGAAATAACATCCTCCCCTCCCTGGTCTTACCTATTATTTTAAAAGCCGTGCGAGGAAAGGATACATTAAATAAGGTAAACCAAGGATAAATAATATCTGAGAAAAAAAATGTCGGTGCTCTTACGGTTGGAATATTTTTTTACCATAAATCCGTTCGATCAGAACAAACCTAGGGTCATATAAAATCATTAAATCCAAGAAAAAAAATAAAATAAATTAAAAATTTGAACAAAAATATAGAAGTAAATAAGAAACAAATTAGAACACAAAATAAAATGACATCATGGAATACATGTAGGACTGAACTGGAAAATAAAACAATACAAGGTCACAACAAACTAAAGAAATAAATGTTTTTTTATACTGTTTTTTTTTTTTAAATATATGTATTTATTCGCTTTTGTGCCGGGAAAAATAACTCTAAGGAACGGTTTAATGATTATTTTTTTTTCTCCGCAGCCAAATTTTTTCTACGACGGTAACTAGATAAAAGCCAAGCCATGTGACTTAAACAATAGAAAGTGTGCCATAACAATTAGTAATGAGTGGAGCGGGAACAAAAGAATAAAGAAACTACTACATTGTACGAAAAAACAGCCAGATGTAATCTTTGTGTTTAAAGCATAGCACTAAATTAAAATGTAAATATTTGAAAGAGAAATACGGATATTGAAGTAAACTAGTGTAACTTATGGTGTGATAATTATAATATTTTAGTTTAGTAGAGCTTGGTCTTTTGTTTAGTTATGCAGTTGTAGTAATAGTGGAGTAAAATTGTGCAGACTAAGGTCAAGGTAACGTCTGTCTATCGTATACTGTAGAGTCCATAATACAGATTCAAGAAATAATGAGCTCCATACATACATACATACATACATAAATACATATATACATACATACATACATGCATTTTAATAAAGTATACATGCATATATACTTACATACATGTATATATTCATGCATTCATACATACATACGTGCATACATATATACATGCATACATACCTACATAAACACATACATACATACATGCATACATACATGCATACATACATAAATGCATACATAATACTTACATGCATACATACATGCATTCATACATACATGTATACATGTATACATACATGCATATATACATGCATGCTCATGTTCGTATTTAAATTTGTCGCTCAGTTTTAGCACCATCATCTGTCAACTTGGGTTCCTTGAGTGGATTCCACTTTGTTGCAAGCATTCAGGCGCTAGATCTTCGGTTTGAAAGTCAAAATCCCTTTCTCTCTTCGTCCCTTATATTAGTGTCGGTGGCCCTATTACAGTTCATGGGCTCTACCTTCCCCCCTGCCGAAAAGATAAACACACATACATACACAGACACACACAAACACACACACACACACACACACACACACAGAGGCGTGGGTGTACGGTAAAAAATGCTTCCTTCTCAACTGCATGGTTTCAGGTTCAGTCCCACTACATGAGACCTAGGAGGAGTTTCTTCTACTATAGCCCCGCTCCGACCAAAGCGTTGTGAGTGGATTTAGTAAGCGGAAACTGAAAGAAGCCCATCATATATATATATATATATATATATATATATATATATATATGTGTGTGTGTGTGTGTGTGTGTGTGTGTGTGTGTTTACCCCAGTAAACACTTGACAATCGGTGCTCGTTTGTTTACAGCCCCGTAACTTAGCCGTTCGGTGACAGAGTCTCTAGTAAAACTGAAAAGTCACATCTATGCTACTCGTGTTTTAGAGAACAATCAAGAGATGGCATTGTCCGAAATCGAGTGACAGCCATTGTGTGTGTGTGTGTGTGTGTGTGTGTGTGTGTTTGTGGTGCGCGCGCGCGTGCGTATATGTACGAGGCCTGATCAATAAGTATCCGAACTGTTGCCACAGTAACGCAGCTAAAACACGCAGAGTGAAGCCACTTGGCACAGATTAACCTTGAACTCTGGTGTGCATGTGCACTAAGTTTTAATGTTCTAGCTCATTTCCACTGTTTACAGCAGTGCTTGGAAGGAAGGTGTGTAGCGTGTGATCGCCGCATTGACTATGACAGAGAAAGTTCTCATGGCAATACCTGCTCAGAGGCCTGCTCAAACTTGCAGAAAGTGCATGGAGGGAAGTGTATGAACCTTACAGAAATGTACGAGTGATTCAGACGTTTTCAAGATGGCCGAAAAATATCGATATTGATGAACGTTCTGGGAGACCTGCAACCAGCAGAACAGAGGAAAATATCGCAGTTGTGCGTGCAACTGTGAGGGGAAATCGTCGAATCACCATCCGTGAGTTATCAGAAGATGTGCAGATTAGTTGCGGTTCGGTCCTGTCCATTATCACTGAAGATTTGGGTATGAGACGCATATCTGTCATGTTTGTGCCAAAACTGTTTTCAGCTGACGAACAAGACACTCGGGTTTCAGTTGCACAAGATCTCTTTGATTGTGTTGAGAACAATGAAAACTTTTTGAAAACCTTGCATAGTCCTCTGAGCCGGCATCGCCAAGCTTTTGGTAAAAATTTGATGCAGATTCTTTGCTCAACTTTTTCTGTCATGGTCAATGCGATGATCACACGTTACACACGTTCCTTCCAAGCACTGCTGTAAACAGCGGAAGTGAGTTCAAGATCAATCTGTGTCAAGCCGCTTCACACTCCATACTTTAGCTACGTTACTACAGCAACAGTCCAGATACTTATTGATCAGACCATGTATGTATTTATGTATATACCCATTACCTTGAACAAAGGCGGTTCAATTGGTGATGTAATCCTAAAAAGACGGGGTTATGATGGGAGTGTCTTTGAGCATAGGATTGCTTAATCTAGATAAACGTCGGCTTAAAGAACGGCAACGATACCTACCACAACGGCAACGACACCGACTACTACTACTACTACTACTACTACTACTACTATTACTACTACTACTACTACTGCTACTACAACGATGCTTCTCGTAAGGGAGGTATCTAAACTTATCTAATACCATGGCGAAGAAAGGGAAAATCCCAAAGACGCAAACTCTATTTTGTCCTCAGTGTTAAGGTGTGTGCGTGAATTTCACTGACATAGAGGTGTGTCAGGCATAATACGCGTCAATTTGAGAACCTCTGTTGTAGATGACCTTAGTGGACAAGAATACTTTTTCCCTGTTTTCGTGGTGCAAACAGAATCTTCGACTTACCTCTGGCTCTTGTTATCACAGATTAATCCGTTTTTAGAGCTCACGGTTCACAGTTGACTGTACTGTATTATACCGGATTATTGATAAATGGCGCAGTGATAAACGAGGCTACATGTATAGCTAGCTTTATACATTGGAAGACGAGATATTTGTAACCATATAATTAAGGCTACAAATGTATAAAGCTAGCCATACATGTATGGCAAGCTTTATACATCAGAAGACGAGCTGTCTGAAATTTTCGAATGACAAAAGTACTGCAAAAGGTTGATAGTAAATTAGAGACATTAGCCTCTCTCTATCACCTTTCAACAAAATTATATATTAAGAAACAGTAGAACAATTAACAACATAATAAAAATAAGTTTTATTTTGGTGATGCTTGGTTTTACAAATCCTTTGTCATTCAGCCTAGCAGCCGCTGGTTAACTTGTTGGCATCTGGATATTAAGAGCTTCGTTGAGGCATGCCAAAGGAGCAAGTAGTTGTCACATCGAAAGCATCGCGCTAAAGAGACTTAGAAAGCGCGCGAAGCGCTTTAAGTACTGGTTTTTTTCTACGCATGCGCACTCGAGGGGCTTCCGGGAAGGCAAGTCCTTTGCGCATGCGTAGATTGTACTTCCTTAATGGCAGCCATAATTTCGCGCCACTACAGTACTTTCTACATTTTAAGAATTTTACTTAATTTTTTATACAAGTAGTTCTTTTCAGAAAAACTCATTTCTTAGCAACAACTTCGTGGATAATAAAGAAAGGAATTGTAATTCTGTGACGCGCAAACAATTTTTCAAGGTAATTTTAAACAACTTTCGTGTCAGGAATTTAGACGGAAGTAACTAACGGACTCTGTAGCTGAGTCGTAGGCGCGTTGGATAATATGTCACGTGGTTTTCATTTTGCCTTTCATTCTGCGCTATGAGTTCACTCAAACCCCACTGAGGTCAACTTTACCGTTCGTCCTTTCAGAGTCGATAATAAAGTAGCAATTCAAGAGGATCGGGCAAGATGCCCTGCAGTACCTGTGGCGACTCTTCGTAACAACACAAATGCGTAACAATCTCGACTCCAGATGGCGCTGTCTTCCTTGGATGAACATCGGTATCGCGGAGAGGGCAGACTTGTAGCTAGGGACTAGTCCTCTTCGAAAATGTTAACAGCTTTCAATTTGGTTAAGAACTGAATTAGCGTCAAACTCTGAAAAATGCTGCGTGTGAATAAATTGCGGCCTTAAGAATATCATTCAACTACTACCGTAGTTGAATGATATATATATATATATATATA
>NC_068982.1:97116122-97122593 GCF_001194135.2 Octopus bimaculoides
CACACACACACACACACACACACACACACACACACACACACACGTATATACAAACTAATAAATAATTAACCCACACCCTGCTGTGTCAGTACTTAGTTATAAATTAACAATACTCGCTTCCAGTGAACATATAAATAAGTAAATGTGAAAATTACTCATATTACTCATATGAAAATTATTCGTATTACTCGTATGTTTCGCTTGCAGTTAATTACTTGTGTTTTTTTTTAATTGAATACATGTAGACACTTCCGATAAGACGGTAATGGTCAGTTAAAAATAACCAAACTGTTCTTGGCTTCGCCCTGCTGGGAGAATCCTCTGATTCAAATATAGATCTATATTTCCTATCGAGTGTAGAGAACTTAAAAGCGCATAATCACAGAAATAGCAGTCAAATAGAAGGCATCTATACAGTGGCTCGATTTGCAACAAATAATAACTAAATATCTCGCATATAACACCCCAACGTCTTTAAAAAAAGAAGTGAAGATAATAGAGTTCTAGACACACTATTACTGAAAAAAAAATTATGGAAAAACGACGAAGTGGTCGTGGCTGAAACGTTTTTACTCACATGTCTCCTGTTTGGAACTAGTCTGGAACTAAACAATAAAAGAGATACAGAAACAGGTTGTTCATCAGGGAGACTTCAAACGATTGGTTTCCTAGATTCTTAGCCAGCAATCAAAACCTTAGTCTAGATTTTTCTGTAAGCTACTTTCCATTGTCCTCGGCATTCGCACTTGAAAATTTATGAGAGTCAGCTGTCATACTCCGTTCAACTTAGATAAGTACTATCCTTTTCCTGAGCATCTTAGGTTAAATCGAGTTCAGCACAGATAAACACATTCATCTTTGTCTTCCCGACCTATTTTTTACTTTCGAACATGTGTAAATACTGAACCCAAACAAAATCCTTTCTCTCTGTTTTACTCTGCATCTTATCTGAGGAACATTTCTTCTTGCCAGAGGAACATGCTTCCCTCTTTTGTCTGACACTTCAGCAAATGAACATGTCTATCTCTTTCTCGTATGTCTATCTTTTCCTAGCACGCTTATCTCTTTCTGGCACATACATCTGACAAACATTGCCAAAAGTTATGCAACTCATTACTATCATTCTCTTACCACTATAAAACAGCCGACTACTACAGCCTCCGCACGCTATCTCTAACAAGATGAATTATGACAGATGAATCTAGTCTCTAAGAATTTATTTTTACTTTCTGTTCATTCATTAGGTGCGTATCACACTGTCCAATGAAGTTTTAACTAATCTACTATCAATACTAATAAGCATGGTATCTGTTACATTTGTCAGTAACATATAACAATTACATGACCAAATTGTTACAATTGTAACACTGCATCGCATAGAAACAAATACTGAGTGACAATAAGTGCAGCATTAATGAATAATATGGTTACAAAATATTGGGTTGTCCGGAAAGTTCGTGCCGATTTTTAAAGGAAAGAAAAAGGTCAATAAATACTTGCCATTACATTTTTAATCAACCGAATATGAACCAGTTTGTTGCACAATGCGTCTCCATCTTTCCCTTAACTTAAAAATACCGTCTTCCCAGAATTGAGGTGGTTTCACGGCAAAGAATTTATCAAGGTATCTTTTTACGTCATCCAAGGAATTGAAATTTTTACCTTTAAGATTATTCTGCAGAGACCTGAATAAATGGAAATCCGAAGGAGCAATATCTGGTGAATATGGAGGGTGGGGTAACACATCCCAGTCGAGCTGCAGCAATTTTGTCTGGTTCCCAAAGAAACGTGCGGTCTTGTATTATCATGTTGGAAAACAACACCTTTACTGTTGGCCAATTCTGAACGTTTCTCTTGAATTGCTGCTTTTAACTTCTCCAGTTGTGTGCAGTATTTCTCAGAATTAATTGTCTGGCTACTTGGAAGAAGCTCATAGTACAAAATTCCTTTCCAATCTCACCAGACACAAAGCAAGACATTTTAAGGATGAAGACCCGCTTTTGGAGTGACTAAGGGTGGCTCATGTCGCTTACTCCAGGATCGCTTTCTCTGAACATTTCGGTAGATAATCCATTTCTCATCACCTGTCACGATTTGCTTTTAAAAAGGCGCGTTTTCATTCCGTTTATAAAGCGAATCCCAGATGGAAATGCGATCCAAAAGGTTCTTCTCACTCAACTCATGTGGTACCCAAACATCGTAACGGTTTGTCTACCCAAGCTTTACCAGGTGCTCATGAACGACGGATTTTGATAGGTTGAGGCTTTCTGCCAATTCTCAGGTTGTGCAATGTGGGTTATTCTCAATTAATGACTTGATTTGGTCATCATCTGTAGTGAATGGTCTGTCTGATCGTTCTTTATCAATAAGGCTACAATCTCCAGCTCAGAACCATGCGAACCACTTTCGTACAATTCTTTCGGATAAAGAAACATCACCGTAAACTGCGCATATTTCTTTGATTGCGTGTGAGGCATTTTTTCCTTTACGGAAAAAGAAAAGCATCAAGTGCCGAAAATGAACTTTCTTATCTTCCATTTTAAAGGGTTACAAAATTAACACAGGTTATAGGAACATAAACCTTCTTCCACGAAAATATAACTTAAACTGTGCTCTAAATGGAGGTGTAGTCAAATCCTATTTTATGGACTCAACCATGTTCTAAAATAAGTCGAAGGGTAAGCTACTATAAATCGTCACGAACTTTCCGGACAACCCAATACTATCCATTCATCCGTCCGTCCGTCCATCCATTTATCCATCCATCCATCTTCTCCGCCCACTGTTTCTAGGAGGGCCGTGGGAGATAGAGTCCTCAAATACCTCCATAGAGTCCTATCAGAAGTAACTCTTATTACACTTTCCGGCAGGATTCTCAAGCGTAACCAACTGAGATTATGAATATTATCCAACCATCTCATTTTTTATTTACTTATAGGTCTTCTGTCGGTTGTCTTGGCTTGACGAATCCGTCTTGCGATTCTTCCTGCGATATTCCAATCACTTCTCCGCAGTACTGGAATTGCAACCGCTCAGTAAGGAGAAATTGCAGCTTGATCTGGAGAGACTCACCATTTCCGAGCTACGCCCCTTGTCGAGTAAGGTTACTCTAAATCTCCTCCGAAGGAATCTCATTTTGACCGTTTGTATTCGCGATCGTATTTTTGCGGTCATTACCCAACATACATAACCATAGGTAAGGATAGCCACGAAAACCGAATTGAAAATAGCGAGTCTGCTTTTTTGACCAACCTCATCTTCTGAGTAGATTAAATCTATTAGATTCTACTCCAGAAAATTTATTGATTTGTGTCAATATAAGAATACTATTATCCACCGTAAATTATATACCGCTTGCTCGGTTTTCATTAGTGCGATATTTGTATATAAGGAACTAATGAGAATAGGACCACATTAAGCTTTTGTGAGGGCCAAAGCCTCTTATAAAGGGTTTAAGGATGAATATATGTAGATCAGCTTGTAAAGGTGATAAGGGTGGTAGTAGAGAGAAAGAATAATTGATATGAATAAAAGGATTATACTCGTTATACTGTTTGTTGCTTTGCTCCAGAGCTTGATATTTACCTGCTGGTTGATGGATTTGAAACATTTAGGAAGTTAACCGTACGACTTAGACGTGGTAAACTGTGACGAATTTGAATGGGTGAACTCATCTTCTACAGACCCCGATTTCGTTTTAAAACGACATCTAAGAACTTAAGGCTTAAATACTACGTTACACGAATTCATAATAGTGCTTAAATAAGATGCACACGTTAAATATACTTCCTTGACACACAACCCTAATATAAAGCTGTACTGGGTTTATATTATCGTAAAAGAACAAGTGCAGAATCATTGAGTCGGAATTGGTAGCTTGCAAGCGTTTAATTTGAAGTGTCGTCTGAGTATCGAATCAACTTTAAATATCCAACGAATCTTAAAGGTACGATATGAGTACAGGCATGGCTGCTTAGTTAAGAAGTTCGCTTTCCAAACACATGATTTGGGATTCAGTTCCTCAGCGCGGCACCTTGAGCAAATGTCTTCTATTATAGTCCCAGACCGACCAATGCATTGTGGGTGCATTTGGCTGATGAAAAGTGAAGGGAATCTCGTTTATGTACACTTACATTCATACATATATATGCATACAAACATACAAATATATATATATATATATATATATATATATATATATATATATATATCACGTGACCATCATTCTTTTCCTGCACGGATGTTTAAAAGAACGGGCGTGTTTTTCTCTTTCTCTTCTATCTCTTCTCTTTTCAAAATGTTTCTCCCAGCGTTCACTATTTTCCTCTCGTTCTGGTCTAACGACTCCACCCCATGTTTGCTTTCGTTCGGTTTCCTTGTATGTCTCCACTGCCATTTCTTTGAAGACTCATATTGTTATTGAATGCTCGAAATGAGGCATAGATAGAAAACCGACAACTGAAGGGTCCTTTCTCTGTGTTTACTTGTCCTGTTTTCCATGTTTTCTTGGTGTTTACGTATTTCATGTTATTTGCACCGTTGATGACGTCCTGTACCCATATATGCATGTTTATACACACACATACACACACATATATCTGTGTATGTATTTGTGTTTCTTCCCCACACCACTTGATAATCAGTGTTGGTTTGGTTACGTTCGCGTAACTTAGCAGTTCGGCGAAAGAGAGGACAGAATAAGTATCATATTTAAAAAAATAGATACAGAGATCGATCTAGCCGACTAAAAGTCTTCAAGGCGACGCTCCAGCGTGGCCGCAGTCAACTGACTGAAACAAATTAAAGATAAAAAAAGAGTAATAAAAGCATTTAACGCGCGGCTGCTGAAAATGAAAAGCCCAGCGCACACGCTACAGTTGTTCCTCGGTTAATACAGTATTGAATGGCAACAAAAGTGTTGATATGGATTCACGGATCGATTCGCCTAACTGCTTTGCCTTTTCCAATAATATAATCAGCAGAAAAAATGTCTCTATTCTTTATTTGTATTTATCTCTGAAATGATTAATGAAGGCAGGCTCGTATTGACGTCACACAATTCCTTATTTCAATGATTACTAACGTCATAGTAATTAATTAATTAAGCCGAAAACACCGGAAGGAATTATTGGGAAACCATAAAGTTATGGGTACGTGTATGCAATTCAGCATTTTCCCGTTGTTATTTGATTTCTCTGAAATTTACAATTTCCAAGAGCTGTCCAGTATTGGACTTTAACCATTGATCTTTATCTATCTATCTATCTATCTATCTATCTATCTATCTATCTATCTATCTATCTATCTATCTATCTATCTCCTTCCTTCCTTCCTGCCTAGAAATGCATTCTTTTCATGTATTTGATCAATTGAATAGCGAGCGTGTTTAATTGGCAAAAGACGACCATCCCCAAGTGTAACAATATGCTTTCTTTTCAAAAAATGTACTGAAAATGAATGTGACCTGTAAACAAGTTATGATCTCAACAAAACATGTTCGCTATTTCAAATTCCCGTGTAAAGTGTATTTCCCCGATAAACTTACCCGTTTATGGTTTTGAGCACTTCAGAACATACATAGAAATATATACATATATTCCACGGTATGAGAAGAATATATAAATGCACGGAGTAATAAGTATACTTATTTCTCCCTACATTTATATACTCTTCTCATACTGTGCTCTTTATACATTCTGATTGAATCTTCCATGCGTCAACATGAACATCCTTGCGACAATGTAACCTTTAATTTAATCACGATATCCTTGGCCTGAAGGGTAGCCGGCGGTATACCACTTCTGAAGTTCCGCTCGCTATGAAACATATGTAGTCTGGATTTTTCTACTCCATTCCGTAACTCTTATATATATATATCTATATATATTTACGCCTCACGCCATGAGGGACTCTAAGGTCAGACTACTATAAAAAACACATTTTTACCGAATGCGAGGAAATGCAACTCTCAAAGCCAACCCCTTAAAGAAACGAACTAAATTATAGATCATGATTTCGTAGTTATTGTAGTATTATACAACTTCTACTCGTCAGTATAATATGGTCCAGAAAAATAGAAATAAACAGTGAATCAACATACCAAACGAACACCATGTATCCAGCATAGCATATAGACGACTGGGGTTGGCTTTGAGAGTTGCATTTCCTCGCATTCGGTAAAAATGTGTTTTTTATAGTAGTCTGACCTTAGAGTCCCTCATGCCT
This sequence comes from Octopus bimaculoides, assembly GCF_001194135.2. Classification (NCBI taxonomy): domain Eukaryota; kingdom Metazoa; phylum Mollusca; class Cephalopoda; order Octopoda; family Octopodidae; genus Octopus; species Octopus bimaculoides. Next base: position 97,122,348 of record NC_068982.1, read on the forward strand.
TGAGGCGTTATTATTATATAGTAATGCCCTTATATAAATATAGATATATATTTCGGGAATAAATGATGGATTTTTTCCCTTATGAAGTTTTTTTCACGCTAGCTACTTGATAAATTCTTGTAAAAGAATTCGTCCTATTATTGAATTTAAATATATATTTCGGGAATAAATGATGGATTTTTTCCCTTATGAGGTTTTTTTCACGCTAGCTACTTGATAAATTCTTGTAAAAGAATTCGTCCTATT
>NC_068982.1:97122942-97123357 GCF_001194135.2 Octopus bimaculoides
ATATAGTAATGCCCTTATATAAATATAGATATATATTTCGGGAATAAATGATGGATTTTTTCCCTTATGAAGTTTTTTTCACGCTAGCTACTTGATAAATTCTTGTAAAAGAATTCGTCCTATTATTGAATTTAAATATATCTATATCTATATATATATATATGAGAAAACGGAGAGGATATGATGACCGTCTGTCGATTTTATATCCTCTCCGTTTTCTTATTTGCCGTATAAATCAAGGGTAAACCACTTGTTATCCCTGCCCATATATAATGCCCAAATGCAAAATTGCCATGCACTTTGGATATGAATAATTGGGTACACTACTACTAGCAGTATATTGGATAGGTACTATCCCTTAGTTGTTTTCTCAACCTCTAACTCATACAGATATATATATATATATATATATATA
>NC_068982.1:97132376-97136912 GCF_001194135.2 Octopus bimaculoides
TATATATATATATATATATATATATATATATATATATATATCATATATATTTATATGTAATATATATAATATATATCTTACATATAAATATATATGCATATGTGTATGTATATATATTGTTCATGTACGTGTTTGTTTCAAATGACAATAGAAGGGATGACAAAATTAACATCGAATGCGATACAATGTTTATAACATAAATAAATAAAATATAAGTGGGAGGAGAGAGAGAATGACGTTGATTATAACTACCTGTTGAAGTAGTTGTCTTCGGCTGAGAGCGACTTGTTTACACATGTTTAGTTGATGTGTGTGTGCGTTTGTGTGAGTGTGTGTTACAATAAACTTTGTTTTTATGTGGCACATAACATATATATATATATAAGTCCTTGTATGACATATCAGATATAATACACAAACGGGAGAAAATGTTTATGTTTTGGTATCCTTTTAAAGGTAAGTTCCAATACACACGTCTGGTATACAAATGTTTTGAGTGCAAGCGTGTGTATCAGAGGAACACACTTGTCTCTAATGTTCAGTTTTTAACAGGTAATCTTCTACTCGATATTTCGGAGTCTTCTGGTAAATAAATAAGCGAACGAATTATGTAAGCATTCCAGTTAAAAAAAAAAAAAAATTCTTTCGTCTCTCATTCAATACGGTTAGTCGATTTTTTTCTTCCATTTTCTTTTCTTCGTTCGTTTTTCTTTTTTCCTTTTGAACAATACAGATTTTACTTTGAAACATTTTATGTTTCTTATCCATTATTTCTCGTTAACAAATTGTTAGTCATCAAATATTTCACACACAGAAAATATATAAATTAATCAAAACAAGCTGCATGCTAATAGAGAGAACACAAAATGTATAACATATGCACAATCTCTGCTTACTATACATATTTTCTGTCAGTCCTTTCAATCGGTTGTCTGCTTTTTATGAGCAGATATTTTAGTGAAAAGGTCTGTTCGTTGCTTTGTTTCTATGGACAAAATCATGTTCTATCTCATTTCCCCCTACTTGGTATAATTTCTTTCTTCTTTCTGCTCATTTCAGAAATTTTGACCGATAAGGAATTTCATAGAAACGCATGCTTCGCTTTTTTTTCTCTCGGCATTTTAAAACATTTAAAATGATTTTATTTTCTCTTCCGTTTGTTACAATATCTTCAGTCATACTTGGGTTAAATATTTGTCGAAATATGTCTCAATGTATGGGTATTGAGTAGGTGTCATCAAGTGATCGAATCGCTCTTGTTCTAAAGTTAAATCCTTCACAGAATGTTCCAACTGATACAACTTGCCAAGTGTTGTGATTTCGGCTGGTGTTAATGTTTCCAATAAATTGTGTAAAGCATTCCGTCGGATCGCCGCAAATGATGACTGGAATCGACATTCCATAGGTGAACTTAGACGTCTGAAACAATCCGCCTTATTCAATTCAGAATCGTTCTGATAGGAAATGCCTTCATTTTTTTCCTGGTTTAACACGGATTTCTCTTCATCTATTGCCGAATATTTTCCATCTTTTTTTTCTTCGACCGTTTCAACGCCTTCGGCGTCGTCATCGTCGTCGTCATCGTCATTCTCATTTTCATCGTCGCCTTCATCACCACTAATGCTATTTTCTTCATCAGTATATTTCTCACATCGATGGTCAACCGAATTGGACTGATGCGCAATATTTTTCGACAGCCAGTTAACGGCTTCTTGATTTAACCCTTCCATTATATTGGCCAAAGCATTTCTGCGAATGCGACGGTAGGGCCCGTATTTCAAATATACTTCGTTATCAAGCATGTTGATGAGATATGAGAGATTATTTGCTTGGTAAGAAAATTCACAGGGCAGCGACGATACCATACAATGTTACTGAGCGAAGTCTGTATGAAATTAGATGAGAGTTCAAATAGATATTTCACAGTACCTTCTTTCGTTTAGTTTAGTTTTAAAAAGTTCCTCAATTTGAGTTTATAAGTCGAGTGTTTCTCACTTCAAATATTTCACTGTTTCACTGTGTACTTCGTTGATGAGTGTCAAAGTTTCAGAATAAAGTTTCATAACGCCGTGATTGTTTATATAGCCATACCATATTCAAATCTGTCTGATCTCATTTCAGTTTAATTTCCCACTTGAGCCATATATGGCTAAGCTCCACCCCTTCGTTTTGTTAAAAAGCCGCACCTCCAACGCAAATTGACGTCACTGAATGCGCCGTACAACAAACATTACACGCAACAGAAGTCACAGGAATTTATTACTTGCAGAAAGAATTCAAATATTAAAATTATACGTATATGTATTATACGGGTATATTACTTTCAGAACAGGTATCAAGAACTTTACTGTTATATTTTTGTAAAAACCCGCGAATTGAATACGGTCAAGGATTTATTTACTCTAGTTATTCTGAACTAGATTACCGAATATGTCTGACTGCTCCACCGACTTACTATCCAATGAACAATAATGAATATCCGTTTTCGAATAACACCGCGATTTTACTTCGATTTCGTTGCGTAAATTTACTTCACATGGGTGTTTCATATATACGGCTACTTAGGGCGGTGGAAAAAGGCATTAAGGCCACAGCGCAAGTTTCTTTTAATTCATCCCTTGAAGGATACTCTGCTTTCAGAAAGGCTAAACCTCAGGTATCAAATCGTTACCTAATATAACAGAGTATTAATTTTTTTTGTTTGTTTCTATGTATGTATGTATGTATGTATGTATGTATGTTTGTATGTGTGTTAATATAGGCATTTGAAATTACAACTAGGGCCGCTCCACGTTTATATATACATTATAAATATTCTACACATCGTTCAACACACACGCATACACACACATACACACACATACACACATACATACATACGCACAGACAGACATACACATACTCACGCACATATATATATGCATATACATACATACATACATACATACATACATATATACACATGAAAGCATATAGTTACACACACATATATATCGTTGCTATTATGTGAAACTGTCGTATGTCCAAATTTGGCCAAATGCATTGTTTTCAATATTTATTTTTGCTTGCAATAGCCGGTTCTTTTGGTCAAACTATCGTATCTCCAGCTGCTTCAGATGTCAAGATATCAAAAATTGTGTAGTAAAACAGTTTTGCTATGGAGTAGTGAAACTATTTTTTCGTTTTCTGAAAAAGTAATGTTTTGGACTTACGACACTTTGGCATAATAAACAACGATATATATATATAATATTAGTCTCAAATTTTGGCACAAGACCAGCAATTTCAAGAGGGTGCAAATCGATTACATCAACACCGGTGCTTAACTTTATTTTATCGACGTCAAAAGGATTAAAAGTAATTTTGACCTTGACCGAATATGCACTCACAACATAAAGGTGGATGAAATCCCGCTAAGCATTATGCCCGGCGTTCTAACAATTCTGCCAGCTGGTTGCTTTGTACATATAATATATTTTATAATATACTGAGTACTCACTTCCTTCTTCGTACAATATCTACCAATGTATTTATACATATATACTATGTATATGCATATAGATATGGATACATACATACATGCATGCATGCACGCACGCACGCATACACATACACACATATATACACTCATATCTCGGTACTACGGACTAAAAGGGGGGAACATCGGTCCGATGAAGCCGATTGTCCGTAGGTACCGACACTAAGGTTAGGTTACGTTAGGTGTGGCTAATATCAACAATCACATTACGAAAGACAGGAATAAATACGGTACTATACTTTTAGTCAAGTACGCTATCCAATCTGACAATGTAAAATACCTGTACACTGTAAATATAGACTATAATTCAGTAAATTCAACATTTTAAATTTAAAATCAGACTTACTACCATGGATGGTGAAGAGGCATTGTTGATACTCCTTGATTTTGTCCGCAGCTTCTGGAGTCCGTTAAAGGTCTGTAATACCAAGGTATGAGGTATGTATGTATGTATGTATGTATGTATGTATGTATGTATGTGTGTGTGTATGTATGTATGTAAAATAATTAATAAATGAGTATATGCATATATACGTATAGGTATGTGCATACCTACTTCTACTTGTATATATAGGTGCATATCTGGGTATAGGACATTGCAAACAAAACGTAGACAAAAAAATAATAATAACCAGAGTACAGAACACACAGAGGCCACATAGAGAACATTTTCCTTCATCAGCTACCCCCATTCTAACACAGGCGTTTATGTATGTATGTATGTGTGCGTGTGTGCGTGCGTGCGTGCGTGTGTGTATGTATGTATGTATGTATATATATGTATGTATATATATAAACATATACACACATATATACATACATATATATATGTAGATACATACATACAAACACACACGCACACGGAGGAGTGGCTGTCTTCAGTCCCACAGCGTGGCACCTTGGGCAAGTGTCTTCTACTATAGCCTCGAGCCGACCAAAGCCTTGTGAGTGGATTTGGTAGACAGAAACTGAAAGAAGCCAGTCGTGTGTGTGTATAT
>NC_068982.1:97137957-97139601 GCF_001194135.2 Octopus bimaculoides
ATCTACCAACTCCAAATCCACTCACAAGGCTTTGGTCAGCTCAAGGTTATAGTAGAAGAAACTTGCCCAAGGTGCCACGCAGTGGGACTGAATCTAGAACCAAAAGGTTGGGAAGGAAGCTTCTTTTTATTCTTATACTTGTTTCAGGCATTTGACTGCGGCCATATTGGAGCATCGCTTTGAAGGGTTTTAGTTGAACAAATCGACCCCAAGACCCCAGGACTTCTATCGGAAGTGGAATGTGTGTGTGTGTGTGTGTGTGTGTGTGTAGTGGATTCAATCCTAGATAGCCAAATTTAAATTAACACTCCAACAGCACTTTTCTCACGATGAAACAATAGCTTTTCTGTGACAGTAGTTACATTTGCCAGATGCGTTAGCTAAGCAAAATAATGTCTTCGCCACTTGACCCTTCTAACCTCTTCTATTTCACCAATACCTAGAATAGAGATATCACAGACCTCCAACGAAATCTATTGTTCTCAACGATATGTCTATCCTTCTAGATAGTTATAAAAACAAGAACCCCCAAGCAAAAGTGAGTTAGTGAATGGACAACTAATCATGGCCACAAGCAGGCAGCTACTAAAGACAAATGGTCAGGGGGAGAAAGAAAGTTATAATCAACCAACTATGAGACACAACTTTCCTCGACTCTATAACTTTCACTAGCTCAGTTTCTTTTCTCTTACAACATCATTCTATCTCTGTCTGTGGATTACTACTACGAGAACATGTACACACATACTGGCCAAAATTAACTTTTTTACCTCGCATGCTTTTTCATTTACTACTTATACATCCAACCCGTCGTGGTTTTGGATGTACACAATGTAACGGTAAATAAATATTTTCTTTACTTCAATCACTGTTCTTTTATCTTTACATAATAGCAATCAACGAAGAACCAATCCTTACAAACTGGTGACGACTCCGACGATCCATATTATTGTTTCCAAATTAATCTCAACCGTTACAAAATAAACTTCTACCGTTACATATATATGTGTGTGTGTGTGTGTGTGTGTGTGTGTGTGTGTGTGTGTGCGCGCGTGTGTAAAGAAAAAGCCCACAGAAAACGCCGGCTGTCAAAAACATATTTTGATTATTCTCACAAATTAACTAACCTAACGTGTATACAATGAACTGTCATAATGAAAAGTTCGGTCAAACAAGTTACACTGGTTTACTTACTAAATCTATAATAAATAGTTTTATTTCAAACATATTTATGCTAGCGGTACCCGTGAATATTTCACGGATTTAATGGTGAACCTATTGGGGTATTTCTGAAAACTTTATTCATAAAGCCTGAAAGCGTAGCCTGTGTTGTGTCTGTATGGAAAGATAGTCGCTCATCTGCTACTCATTGAAAAGTGAAAGAAATTGAAATATGTTGATTACTTAACGCACTTTATATACTTTATGCACAATTTTATAGAATTAATACATAGCACTTGTAAAATAAATATTCACTCTTATTTTTCCAATTTCCCCATGAAAAAGAAAATATTCCATACATATGTTACAACCTTTAGTTAAATTGAATATATCTACCACGTAAATAAGCGCGAATATTTCACGGATTTAATGGTGAACCTATTGGGGTATTTCTGAAAACTTTATTCATAAAGCCTGAAAGCG
>NC_068982.1:97139930-97142287 GCF_001194135.2 Octopus bimaculoides
ACACACACACACACACACACACACACACACACACACACACACACACACACACACACATACACACACACATCTTTAGTCTCGAGAACGCGGAAGGTATTCTACTGAATCTCTTTTCCAAATCTCTTTGCCAAAATATCAACCAAGTAGGCTTTTACTTTATTATGGTAGCATGATGGTGTTCCATCTAGCTACAAATAAAACTCCACCACTTCAAAGTCCTCTTGGAATGCTTGGCATGACAGATTGTTGCAGCAACTTCAAGTAAATGGGACCAGTCAAAATACCGTCGGAAAATAATGATCCAATTTATTCTTTTGATGATAAGCCGCAGCACGCTGTAATTCCTAGTAAATTAAAATGATATTCCTTCGTAAACGCAGTTTTCAGATTCTCATGTGAGTGCAACTGTGAAAGCTAATTGAACCATTTGCTTTAAATGTAGCTTTATCACTCCAAGCAACTTTTGTAGGAAATTGTGCATCTTCTACGCATCTTGTCGAGTAACACTCGCAGTTCTTCAATCTTCGGTCCGGATCATCTTTATATTCAGAACATGGAGTATTTGGGGATGTAACTTTCCGATAACTGTGTTTCAAAATGCAGGTGGCACTTGATTTTGAAATTCGTATTTCACAATTTTGAAATTCCTATTTCGTTTTGCATACAGATTTTCTTGAATTCTGGCAATACGTTTCTTGTACCCACTTTTGTTTTGTGTGGATCGTTGCTGTCCACAATCTTCCGGAGTCTTGTGGACATTTTGAACCCATCTATTCCAAACTGATCTCCAATTCGACTGATGGTAAGTCGCGAAGGTAGATCTGTTTAAAACTCCCGGCCTAAACTGCCTTTCCATTTAAACTGCATTTTCAAAACTCCAGTAGCACCAGAATAAACTTCCTTTGTTCAAAGTTTAGTCTGACTCCCTTCATTATGGAAATTGAGTTATCCGTTGTTAAAGCATGTATACGTTTATTTTATATTTTTGGGGCGGATACCATATATATATATATATATATATATATATGGTAGAAAAATCATCACAGAAGATATACGCCCAAAATAATATTGTATTGATAGATAGATGTATAAATATATAAAGTATGATTATTTAAAAAGTTTAAAAGTTTAAAATATCTTGCGATCGTTTCGTGAATGTATTACCTTTAGAAATGGAATCTAAAATTGATAATCATTATTAGGTAATACATCCACTCGTCAGAGAGAAAGAGGGTGAATTTCCGTGTAGTCAATCGAATGCTATTTAAAAATATATGAAAAATCTTGTCTGCCGTCTTTGTATAAAGGAATCGCTATACATATTATTATAAAAATAAAATAGTTTAATTAATTGCCAATCGGAAGCATTATCCACTTGTAGACATGAGTTTTATAAAACCTTTAAACACTATAAGAGATCAGCGAGAAAAGATTCACATTAATATCGTATGTTTCTTATTTTTCATATAGTGGTATCATAATAATAGGATGTTTACAAGTAAGAAAGAAGAAAATTAAATTTGAATTATTTTGAGTATACACATCTTCACATAACGTAAATTCTCTCTTGGATGAATGCTAGAAATGTCTTCTTGAAATTTGAACTTGTACGCCTCTAATGTACAACAAACTGATTTTAAATATAATAATTTAAATATTACATTGGGTCTGTAAACGGCTATTTTCACATTTGCAAAAAATGTAACAATGACATCTTCCAGTTTTATATATATATACAACTATAAAAGGCAAAAATTTAACTACTTTTATTTTCTGCATTTATGGATCACACATTGAAGAGAGCAGAATTATAGGATTTATATCTACATACAGCCATTATGGATTACCGCAGAGGATTTTATCACGGTTGTATATTTTTCTTCAAAATTTTTAGCACATGATTGTACCAACACATATCTACGCCAGTAACTTTTAAACTATATCTTTAAACAACATCTTTTTCATATATTTTTAAATAGCATTCGATTAACTACACGGAAATTCACCGTCTTTTTCTCTGACGAGTGGATGTATTACCTAATAATGATTATCAATTTTGGATTCCATTTCTAAGGGTAATACATTCCCGAAACGGTTGTAAGATATTTTAAACTTTTAAACAATCATTCTTTTATATTTATACATCTATCTATTAATACAATATTATTTTGGATGTATATCTTCTGTGGTGATTTTTTGATGTAATTTTCCTGCTCTTATTTCATAATATATATATATATATATAACGTGAGAGAGTTAGGGGTTGGGGGTACAACCCACTAAGGGATAGTATCTATCCGGTATACTGCTGGGAGGGTACCCAATTATTGCTACACTAGTGCTATACTAGGTGCAAT
>NC_068982.1:97142658-97144325 GCF_001194135.2 Octopus bimaculoides
AGAGAGAGAGAGAGAGAGAGAGAGAGAGAGAGAGAAAGAAAGAGAGAGAATTCTTTTATAAGAATAGTATTGACAATGATTAAGTCAACATACGCCCAATGATGGCTTATTTGGCCGAAACTTCAAAGTTACAGTCAATACTATTCTTGTTGAGGAATAATAGATTTGTACTCTACAAAAGTATCGAGTAATCCTTCAGTCTAATGTAAAATGGCTTTTATTATAATTTAACATAAAAACAAACATGCGTGCATGTGTATACATACAAACATACATACATTCATACAGACAGACAGACAGACAACTTGCTAGTTAGCAAGATTTATAGATAGATAAATTGACAGATAGATAGATAAATAGGTACATAGGTACTTAACTAACCAGCCAGCTGACAAGCCAAATGGATAGATATCCGTGCCTCGGTATAGATAAAAATTTGGACTTAACTGCACTTCATTGAACAATGAGTTTTTATTAGTCTCTTAACATCTACTTAGAGTGGAGAAGAGTATTTGGAATTTAGTAGGATTTACACACCTTGTTTTTATTGTGGATACAGTAAGCTATTTGTTATTGAAGTTATTTTTTAGGCCTTAGCACAACCAAGCGGAGTAGGAGTCTTTTATGCAGATAATATAGCGGAATCGTCTGTACACTTCAAACAAATTATTTACACTCCTACATACAGTCATGTGAGTATGTATGTGTATGCGTGTGCGCTAGTATGCGCGTATAACAATAAATGGGGCAAGGCACGACAGTCAGACGATAAATGATAACGGAGGCGATGTAGGCATTAGCCACCTCTGCCAGACCTTTCAAAGACAGCTTCCTCTCAGCCCATTTCTGGGTAAGACTGGCCACCCTGTTCGTCATTTCGTTCCAGTTTTTAACCATCTGGAGGTCGGGACCAAACCAGACCCTGAGCAGTTTAACTGATCCGTCAGTCCAGCGACCGATGATACCGCCTTACGGCATCGACCTGCCTCTCCAGGTGCCCAGTGGCAAGCCCACCGACTACTCAGCATTGATTTTAGCCCCTGCAGCCGACTCATATTCTTCTAGAATGGAGCCGACCGTCTCCGCTTCGGAGGCGTCCGACACCATGACGGTGACGTCGTCCGTGTATGCAGACACTGCTCTTCCGAGTCCCAGTTCGAAAGAGATTCCCCTCAATTTATTTTTATTTTTATTTTTATTTTATTTTTGCTTTTGTTTTTGTTCTTGTTTCTATTTCACCTTTGTTTTTACCTCTTATTCTATATTTGTATAAAATTCTTTGTGAATCTCTGAAGAGGCCTAACGGATCGTGCATGTACCTCCATTTCAACATTACATCCGATAATCACTCCCGCAGGAACTATTCAGATAGAATGGGGCATGCCAAATCTAGGCCGAAACAGCTGTAAGATTAAACTTTTGTTCATTCTCAAATTCCTTATGTACTTTGTACTTTTATCTGTAAACCCGGTTGTCAAAATAACATGGTTTGTCATAAGCACCTGTACTTTGTGGGGTTTTTTTTGTCACTTTAGCTATGAATTAAATTAATGAATTCAACGGGATACACTGTCTGCAAGTCGTTGGGTTCAGCATATTATTCTCCTTTTTCTAATTGATGTACAAATTTAGGGTAAACCCCCTCCTTTTACCCGCTCCCATTTATT
>NC_068982.1:97144499-97145737 GCF_001194135.2 Octopus bimaculoides
TATATATATATATATATATATATGTATATATACGATAAGTTTCTTTCAGTTTCCGTCTATCAAATCCACTCATGACGCCTCGTTTCATGCACAAGCTACCATGTTGGCAATATGCAGGCGAAAGGCCGAATGGATTCTGACAACTTTTAGAACAAGGGACGGACTACAAAATTATGCTGGTCCTATGGAAAATATTTGACCTCAACCATCTGGATTACTGCTCACAACTATGGTCACCTCACAATGTCAGATTATTAGCGGAACTCGAGGCAGCTCAGCGGTACTACACTAGGAAGATTGCATCAGTGAAACAGTTGAGTTACTGGGAAAGACTGAAAGAATTATGACTCTATGGAGCGAAGACAGAAGAGATATGCAGTGATATACATATGGAAGTTCCTAGAGGGGCTGGCATCAAACTTTGGCATTAAGAGTTATACGAGCCGCCTAACAGGACGTCACCGAACTGTTCCATAGGTACCACTCATTCCACTTAGAGTGAGGTCCAGGTACTGTAATGCAAAGGGATTCAAAGGCCCACAGCTATTTAACATTTTTGCCAAAAAGCCTGAGAGATCTACATAGTGTGGGAATAGATATTTTCAAGAAGCAACTTGACCTAGTGGTGCCAAGATCCCAGATGAACCAACATTACGACAAGAAACTAAAAAAAAGAGCAGCAGTATCAAACTCCCTCCACCAAAAGCCAATCACATATGGTCGTCATAGCCTTTACAATATATATATTCACTATAAGGATACTTAAACCTCTTATAGGGATAGTTTTATCCAAGATATTCTGGTTTATTATATATATATATTAAGCAATGGAATTCCAACCTAGTCTGATTTTCAAGATTTATTATTTACAATTTTACAGTAATCATTTCTACTGGAGGCACAAGTCCTCAGATTTGTGGGGAGGAAACTAGTCGATTGCATTGACCCCAGTGTTTTGTCTGGTACTTAATTTTTCGACTCCGAAAGGATGAAAGGCAAAGTCGAGCTCGGCGGAATTTGAACTCAGAACATAAAGACGGACGAAATACCGCTAAGCATTTCGCCCGGTGTGCTAACGATTCTGCCAGCTCGCCGCCTTTTACAATACGACTATTATAGCAATAGAATATTATATATTTATAATATATTTATAATATATCATCAGTTTTATGTAGTAGTAGTAGTAGTAGTAGTAGTAGTAGTGACTTTCAAATTTTACGTGAAACACGACTGTCACG
>NC_068982.1:97148522-97150412 GCF_001194135.2 Octopus bimaculoides
AGAGGACAATAAAACATTTGGACAAATACACGATACAAGGCGGGCAAGAGAAACAAGAATTAGAACAGGTAAAAAAAAAAAAGACGGGCCATTTTCTCCGTTTCCTCGCTTTTTTTCTCTGTGTTGTCGCGCATATTCGCTTGCTTTCTTCCAAAAATTTAATGCCCTTAGCTTAGATTTTTGGGGCCTACCAATTTTGAACAGTCTCAAGTGTAAGAGGTCGAAACTGTAATGATGATTGGAAACTTGGCTAATGAAAGAAAGCCCCGAATGTTCCATATTGGTTTTTCCTGTCCGTCTTTGTATCGTTTATTTGTCCGTCCGTATGTCTTTATTGTCGTCCGTTACGTTCTTATTCCGGTTTTGGATTTATAGATACATATAGCAGTGGACGTACACCTTTTGCTCAGCTTGTAACTAAGTATATAGCTTTTAAGCAACTGACCCTGAATGGGAAGATCTACAAACAGATTTCTCACTTGTTTTAGAGAATTTGTTGCAATTGCTTCCTCCAGAGTCATATCCCAATGATGATCATATTCATCGCAAAAGATCATGTAAAAAGAATCGCCGAAAACATTCGCAGTAATGAAAACATAGGCATCCAAAATTTGAGGATTGCACGTCCGGATTCGGCCCGGAATGTTTTTTATTTACTCACGGAGCCAGCCTGATTCCAAACTGGTATATATTGAGCTACGGCCTCTAAGAGTAAAGTTGAAAAAGTGTGACACACTGGCACACAGAAATTAGTTTTCGCATTTATTATATATGCTACAGGCTTCTTTTAGTTTCTATCAACAAAATCCACTCACAAGGCTGCGATCGGCCGGGGCTATAGTAGAAGACACTTGCTCAAGGTACCATGCAGTGGGACTGAATCTGGAACCATGTGGTTATGAAACAAACTTCGAACGACACAGTCACACCTTCTCTTTGAAAACGGGGTTTTGGTGGAAAATTCGGAAACAAAGAAACGACCAATAAAGTTATATCCTAGAGTAGTTTATTGTACATAAGAATACTTTGCATGATTCTCTAAACATAATATTCTTTTTAACCAATGAGAACAATAAAAGAAATATAAATAGTTCATTGAGTACGATTAGCTAAGTTCCGGATAAGAGTTCCGAATTCTGAGTAGATACGGAAAGACTTGTAGAAATGCAGTGTTACTTTGCACTTAATGGTTTTCCTGTGACGTTGGTTTTGTGGTTTAGTTCATGGTCTGTTCTAAGTGAGCAAGTTTATAGCAAAAGGCACACTGACTATGAATGACAAACACCGTTTGATATATTACTAGCAGCATTATTCAATATATAGTTATTTAAAGAAATGATATAATGATATAAATGATACAAAAAATTGTGATATAAGGAAAAAAAAAGTGACTTCATCTAAGTGGAATGACGGTATAGAGGCAATTTCATGTTTTAAAGACTGTCAGACATACATACATTCATTATCTATCTATCTATCTATCTATCTATCTATCTATCTATCTATCTATCTATCTATCTATCTGTACATACGTACATATAGTCGTTCCTGACTAGATTCGTAAAGTGATAAATTCGTATTGTTGGGGTATTATCGTCCATGGAAAACAATGAATATACCTTTAATTGGTTCCCACTAAAGAAGTTGATTCTTAAACTTTCTAAAATTGAAAAAAAAGGTTAAGTTAAAAATAGCAAAATTCAAGAGTACAATTTTTTTCTTAAATCACAAACTACAGAATGAAAATATAGAAAAAACATATAAAACAAACTATTCAACTCATGAAATTTAATTCGTATTCATTGGGTCTAACGTCACTGGGGCTTTTTGAGAGCATGTCAATTCCATTTGTTGAGTTTCTTCTTGTTTTGATGTTTGGTCCGAATTAGT
>NC_068982.1:97150422-97152176 GCF_001194135.2 Octopus bimaculoides
TTCTTCTTCTTCTTCTTCTTCTTCTTGTTTAAACTTTTTCATTTCTAGCAATTCTTCATTTGTAATTTCATCACTGTGAGCATAAAGAGCTTCATTTACATCTTCAGGTGAAATTTCTAAGTTCGATTCCTTTGCAACGTTTACGATTGTGTCAGTTTATTTTTGAAGACCTTCATAAAGATGATCAAATCCTTCAAAATTGTCAATTAATTTGGGGCAGAGATTTTTCCAAATTCCTTTCATGTTCTTTACGGTGATCTTATCCCATGCTTTCTTTATCAATTTTATTGCATCAAGGATGCTGAAGCGCTTCCAAAATTCTTGAATCGTTGGACCATTTTCTTTACCAGTCATTCTGATGAGTCTTTCAAAGGTGAAAAGAAGATAGTAAGACTTAAACGATGAAATGACTCCTTGATTCATAGACTGCAATAAAGATATTGTATTAGGAGGTAAAAAAAAACAACATTAATATTTTGATGGTGATGCTTTAAGAATGCAGCATGACTGGGAGCATTATCCATTATCAAAAGAATCTTGAAAGGAATTTTTTTATCCTTACAATATTTTTTCCATTTCGGGAACAAAGTGATTAGAAAACCAATCTTCAAATAGAGTTCCTGTCATCCAAGCTGTTTTGTTATGCTTCCAGATTATAGGAAGTTTCGTCTTATTAATTCCTTCTAAAGTACGGGTGTTTTCAGATCGATAATTAAGTATGAGCTTGAGTTTGCAGTCCTCTTCAAAATTTTCTCCCAGAAACAATGTTATCCTCTCTTTTGCAGCTTTGAATCCTGGCATTGAAGATTCTTCTCTCGCAATAAAAGTCCTTGAAGGCATTCGTTTCCTAAATAGGCCCGTTTTATCCACATCAAATATTTGAGACGGCCTTCTTCTTCAATCAAATCTTCTAATTGGCGAGGAAATGTTTCTGCAACTTTTTGATCTGCGCTAGACGATTCTCCTTGAATCTTCACATTGTGTAGATTTGCTTGTTTTTTGAAACGATCGAACCAACCATTGCTTGCTACAAATGCTTCATTTAATCCATCTGATTTATCCTTAATCAAGTTAAAAAGGGAAATTGCTTTACTGTTAATTATAGCCTGACTAAGTGGCATATGAAGTCTATGAATTTGATCGTTAATCCAAGCTGTCAAAAGTTTTTCTGTGCGTGAGATTAAACTTTCATTATCTTTTCTTCGTAACCATGTTGAATTTAGAGAATGACTTCTTTTAACTTTATCTAAATAATTTTCCTTTTGCTTATCTTTGCTTTGCATCTCAGAATTCTTTCTTTTTTGAAGCCACCACAACTTCTTACAACACAGCTATGGCTATACCTGTGTTTTCAACACATTACAGATTAGATGTAAGACTCTATTGTATTTGAATTATACATTCAAAACTCCATCACTCAACCCAAACAGTATCATTATAACCCTTGTATTTTTCTCTCAATACTAATCACTCTAAGACTTGCCAAATGAATAGAATATGGTATGCTAAGGACGTCTAATAAGACCAAAACATGTCTGTTACTTTCACAAGTTGCTTTATAGAGCATGTCTACATTATTGATATTGTCTAAAAATTTCAGTTATCTCATCTTAATGGAATTGTAATCCCTGCTTGTGGTTCTTTGATATTAAAATACTCACGGGGTAAGTTTTTATCTACTAAATGCCTGGTAATATCAGCTTGTGCATATAATTTTTCATATGTGAATATCTTCTATATATATAAAAATGAGA
>NC_068982.1:97152276-97154636 GCF_001194135.2 Octopus bimaculoides
CGGGCAAAGCCGGGTATTTCTGCTAATTATTTATATGTGCATATACGTATGTCTTGGCGTGTACGCATACTATGGACACATGAAAATGTTATTGTGTGTGTGTGTGTATGGGTGCTTGTATGCACCAATTTATGTAAGTCTATGCTTGTGTTAGAGGGAGAATACCTGTATGTGTTGTGTAATGTTATGTGTGCGTGCGCGCATGTGTTATGTGTATACTGTGTGTGTGTATGTGTGTGTATGTGTGTGTGTGTGTGTGTGTGTGTGCTTAAATTACCCTACCCACATCAAATCAGACTGTATTCAGTCACGAACAATGTGGTTACGGAAAAATCTCACAGTGGAGCATGTTCTCACATATATTAACTTATGTGAGAACCTAGCATAGTTTAATTATCTTCGTATATATTTCCGCGTGTACGAAGATTACTTGCTCTGCTCCAATGAGGCCCTAGTCGTGCGCGCGCGTGTATAAAGTGCTCATAACCGACCACATATGTCACATACGAGTGCATGTGGTGAGGACAATCGTGACGTCATTGTGACAAATATCTGATTCACTGCCTCTTACATAATCAAACAATGTGGTGTCTCTGTCAAGGCCGACACTGCCTAACAGTGAGCCGTTTCCTACCGACAAGTAAGAGGTGACAGGCGTGGTGTTTTATGGTGTTTGATGGTGGCGATGGTGTTGGTGGAACTGGTAGTAGTACCGTAGGATGTGGTGTTGGTGGTGTCGCTGCTGGTAGTGCTGAAGCCTGCCTGTGAGTAATTTAATGCTAGACTGTGGAGTTGCTTCTGCAATGCTTCGTCTTGTTGGTGTTGCTGATGCTTATGGTGATGACGGTGGTGGTGGCGGCACTGTTGATGATGATGATGATGATGATAATGGTGGTGGTGTTGATATTAATGGTATCGATGGTGGTGGTGGTGGTGGTGGTGGTAGTTGTATTGATAGTAGTGGAACTGGTGGCGATGGGATGATGTCGGTGGAGCTGCTGACTGTAGCTGTGATTATGGTGGTGACGATGTTGGTAGCGGTAGAAGTTACGGTTGTTTTGTTGACAAGCTTTTCTTTTTCCCACAGCGATGATGACCCAACTAACGGCGATGACTGACTGTCATTTTGTTTCAACGTAGTTACCATCCACCCACGTTCCACCATTTGTTGTCACACTTTCAGAAAGTTTTAATCAGATTTCGACAGCTCCCGACTGACTATGACTCAGTCCTCTTTCTATCAGCACATTTTTACGGCAGAACAATGAACCTTCATTTTTCTTTTAAAGTCATGTGGCACAATCTTCATGAAAACTTCACGCAACAATTTTCACTTTCTCAATGTTATCGTTGTCCATTGTAGTGGAAGGTTTAGCGATCGCCTTCGTGGAAGGATTAGTGATCGCCTTCGTGGAAGGATTAGTGATCGCCTTCGTGGAAGGATTAGTAATCGCCTTCGGTGAATGCTCTTTCTGGTTTGAAACACTAGTATTACTCATGAAGTGTACGACAAAATCATCCATTTCGGATCTTTTCTGTTTGGCTTTCACTTTTCAATTCCTTCAATTTTGTTCCAATTGGATTTCAGATTTGGTGTATTGATTTAGTTTTGTATGCTAATTATGGAAATGAAATTCATTTCCATCATAAATTAATTAATAAAAAGTTAATAGCTTTTGAAGTTAGCAGATTTGGGGTAATCTTAGCCAGTCGAAAACCACAGATATATGGTGCCTGCTTCCAAGCCAAGCTGTTTTGTAGCTTGCTAACTCGTCAGTAGCGTTGTGGTTTCCTGCTTTTACTCGCCTATTGCTGTCGCTTTGGGATCCACCGTTGATATATATTTCTGCGAGTTAATGTGGCACAGGAGATATGAAAATTGGGCAGAATGATGGCTTAAGCACTCATAACTTTTTTTTTTTTTGGAATTTACAGAAAATGTTTGCGAATTTTATGTTTTACACACGGGAATGTATACGATTATGAAAAAAAAAAGTGTGTGATTTAAGGGCGATTTAGCACATCTCACGACCACCTGATACCTTCCTCGTTTCTTTGTCACTCTGACATGTATTGATGTTTTCAATATTCTTTTCTCTATAAACTCATTAAATGGAACGGGGATGCACTCAAGGGTGGTCTACAGCTGGGATTTAAGCAAACACTTCGGAGTGTCCTCATTTTAAACCCTGATTTTTAAAAATTTCGAAAAAAGTAGAATTTTAAGAGTTTATTAGGTTGATAGTTAAAGAAATTATAATTTTTTTTTTTTTTTTGCATAATTGTATGAATTTCTATATGTAGAATAGAAATTCGCGAAAATTTTCTGAAGATTCCCAAAACTAAAACAGTTCTGAGAG
>NC_068982.1:97154646-97156193 GCF_001194135.2 Octopus bimaculoides
GTTATTTAACGTTTAACTTCAGTTTCTTTGTGTATGTGTGTAATTTTTCGCATTATATGCCTGTCTGAACATCTCCCATGACTTTATTCATTAAAACTCATTAAGACTTTCATCGTTGAATGTTTTGTTGTCGAAATGTTGTCATCAGCCGTCGTAATGTTACATCACGCACAAAATGCCAGCTTCCAAATCCTGTTTTTTTGATTGGGTAAAAATGATCAAAATTTAAACCTCTGCAACATTTTTCCAAAAATTTTCAGGATCAAGTGAATAACAATATCAGTTTCAGCGTGAAAAATTACATCAATATACCAAATTTGAAACATTTCCATTAATTTTAATATTTCAAAAAGTGAAGCCGAACAGAAAAGATTCATACTTTCTATAGATCTGTAACAGTGTTAGGAAAGTCTTCGTAAAAGTATTACCGAATTTGAAAAACTTTATTTCCAGCAAATACAATACTCTTCGAAATTTTTCCATTTTTTACTTGTAACAAATCGCCAGGTGTACTAAGCATGCTTTCCCTGTAGAGCGTATAGAACGTGTAGATCGACGACTAAATCAAATGATGCTACAATGGCTTGTTGGCGTCCCGCTTTAAAAGTTCAGTTTCTTTTTAGACTAATCTCGATCGAAAATGTTGTGTGGATATTATGAAGCGTAAATATGACAAACATTTAAAGTTTATAATATTGGAATATTTGACACTTTCACTTAAGTACTATCTATCTATCTATCTATCTATCTATCTATCTATCTATCTATCTATCTATCTATCTATCTATCTATCTATCTATCTATCTAACTGTCCGACTGTTTGTTTGACAAGCTACCTAGCTAGCAAGCTATCACATTTGGAGCAGCATCAGTAGGACTCATATTATAGGAAAGAAGTATAGTTCAATATCATCGACACAGATACAAAACTGGCCTTTATTGTGTCGACCTCAGTGATATCAAAGACAATACCAAAACCGGATGTATTTCGACTCAGAACGTTTCTGCAGTTCCTGTCATAATTTTCTTTTCCTCAGATAGGCATCAGGCCAGAATTACGGAGAGGTGTAATTATTTAAACGATACATTTATTTATCAATCCGAAAATGATGAAAGGTAAAGTTGACATTGGCGGGATTTGAGCACGAAGCTTAAAGAGACATGACTAAATCTTGTAAGAGTGAAGCTGATTTCCGCAGGAGTTGAACTCGGATCTTTGTGATTTGACGGTCAACATTTTTTTATGTAGTGTTTTTGGTACCGAAACACTTTCAAACTTCGAATACTTGTATATTTTGTGTTATAAAACAGATAAAAAATTTTGTATTCGAAATTATTTCATGTAAAAGTTTGTCGTATTTCGGTAATTTCAACCAATCACTGACGTCTATTGAGGTGAAAACAATTACGCCGTGGAATATAAACAACGGTGTTACGGGATTTTTTCCCTTGAATAAAATTAGTCCCGTTGTTTGTCAACAAAAACTATCCGTTGTCAACAACAACTATCAGCGGTATATTTTTCGTTTGTCACTGTTATTTATGAC
>NC_068982.1:97156957-97159437 GCF_001194135.2 Octopus bimaculoides
AGGTAAATCGATTATATCAAACCTAGCGCTCAACTTCCCGGTGGAATTTGAACTCAGAACATAAAGAACCGAACTAGATGTCAACGCCCTAACGGTTCTGTCAATCCACCGCCCAAAATAATAGTTGTTTCTGAGCATAAGGTCTGAAATTTTAGGGAGGAGATTAACCGATTATATCAATCAATATTGATTAGTAGTTTATTTTGTCTACTTTGGAGGGATGAAAGACAAAAGTTGACTTCTACGGGATTTGGTCTCAGAACATAGAATGACGCAAGAAAATACTGCAAGACATTTTACCCAATGTGCTAACGATTCTGCTAATTCGGTGCCCTTAATTATCTTTAATTCAGACACAATCTTTTAAGGCAGCGAGTTTTCACACCGGGCAAAATACTTAGCGGTATTTCGTCCATCTTTACGTTCCGAGTTCATATTCCGCCGAGGTCGACTTTGCCGTTCATCTTTTCAAGGTCGATAATATAAATACCAGTTGAACATTGGAATCGAAGTAATCGACTTAACTTCGTCGTCGAAATTGCTGGCTTTGTGCCATGCATTTGAAACCAATTCATGCACAATTTTGAGGGAGGCTGCAATATTCGATTATATCGAAAACTTATAAATACTTGACTGGTACTTTATTTTATCGATTCCAAAAGGTGGCATATGAACTCTGAGCATAAGAAGTTGGAACGAATACGAAAAGGCATTTTCTTTGACGTTCTGACGATTCTGTCATTTCATCCACCTTTCCAATAATTTCAACAGTGTTTGAGGCTATGTGTGTGGGTGGGTGGGGTGAGTCGATTACATTGATTCCAGTACTTGATTGGAAACTTATTTTATCGACCTCAGAGGGATGAAAGACCTCGGTGAGATTTGAAATCAGAACGTGAAGAAATGCAATCAAATACTGCAAGGCATTTTGTTAGAGAATAACTATTTCGGTCACAAAACCTGTAATTTGATAATTTTAAAATGTATGTGTTTAGATTTTTGTGACAAAAATTCAAAAACATAGCTACTGTTGACAGATGCAATTGGTTGTTTAGATTACGAAATGACGGAACGACGAATACATCCTGTTGTTACCAACGCTGATCCACTTGTATGGTCTGATCAATTAACTTTCGCCATCTCAGTTTATGCTGTTATAAATATATATTTTTATAACTCCACTGCTTCTGTAAGAGTAGCAGAATCTATTTATAAAGTGATCTACTCAAAACGTTAGTTATTCTCCAAACGGTCAACAACTAATTTTTGAGACGAATGATTCAGTAATGCTACGTGGGACTCAATAATAATAATAATAATAATCCTTTCCATTAAAGGCACAAGGCCTGAAATTCTAGGGGTGGAGCTAAGTCGATTACATCGAAACTAGTGCTCAACTGGTACTTATTTTTTATCGACTCCGAAAGCATGAAAGGCAAAGTCGACTTTGGTGGAATTTCAACTGAGAACGTAAAAACGGACGAAACGCCGCTAAGCATTTTGCCCGGCGTGCTACCAATTCTGCCAGCTGGCCGTTTTATATAATATTAATAATTCTTTCTATTGGAAAGACCCCCCTCCAGTGCGTAACTGGTACTTATTTAATTTACCTTGAAAGGATGAAAGGCAAAGTCGACTTCGGCGGAATTTGAACTCAGAACGTGCAGACAGACGAAGTGCCGCAAAGCATTTCGCCCCGCGAGCTAACGATTCTATCAGCTTGCCACCTTTTACATAATGATAATAATGGTTTTAAATTTTGGTACAAGGCTAGCAATTTTAGAGGAGTACTTACTTTATCGACCCCGAAAGGATGAAAACTAAAGTCGGTCTCGGCGGCATTTGAACTCAGAACGTAAAGTCGGAAGAAATGCTGCTAAGCATTTTGACCGTCGCTCTAACGATTCTTCTAGAGTCCGTGATCAAACTTATCCGAACACTTTAATGGTAATTGTCGATCCCAAAAGGAAGCCACTACATAGTCTCTCCATCGAATAGAAATAGCAGCCAAATCTCTCCCAAACCATACTCCTGTCCGGCTTTAAAATAGGGACATATTTCCATTGTGTAGTTTTAGATACAGGAAGACTGGGATACACAGGTGTCCTTGCTCAATATTAACCATGGGCTAAACAGTAGCAACAGCAACTGGTACTAATAATATCGACCCTGGAAGAATAAACGTCAAAGTTGACCTCTTCTAGGTTTGAACTTGTGAAGTTTGTAAACTTCTATCACATGGAATCCACATCCGGAAACTGATTGAAATTAGTTAACATAGGCGCAGGAGTGGCTGTGTCGTAAGTAGCTTGCTTACCAAGCTCATGGTTCCGGGTTTGGTCCCACTGTGTGGCACCTTGGACAAGTGTCTTCTACTATAGCGTCAGGCCGACCAAAGCCTTGTGAGTGGATTTGGTTGATGGAAACTGAAGGAAGCCCCGTCGTATGTGTGTGTGTGTGTGTGTGTGTGTGTGTTTGTG
>NC_068982.1:97159917-97162117 GCF_001194135.2 Octopus bimaculoides
TCTGTCTGTTTGTCCCCCTTCACCGCTTAACAAGTGATGCCTGCAGTCTAATGTTAAACAAGTAAAAAATAAAAGATAAACACATTAAAAATATATTATAGACACTGGAGTGCCTATATGGTAAGAAATTTGCTTCCCAAGTATATAGTTCTGAATTCAGGCTCACAGTGTGGCACTCTGGTCAAATGCCTTCTACTATAACCCTGGGCTGACCAAAAACCTGGTGAGTGGATCCGGTGGGTGGCAACTGAAAAAGTCCGCTATATATATATATATATCAGGTCATCCTATAAGTTCTGTCCGAATTTTGAATAAAGAAAACAAGTGATCAAATGTTATATTTAATTGAAATGCTACCTGGATGACTGTTTCATCCTGTGGCCGTATAACCTTGACCAACTCTCAAAATTTAAAAACTTAACAACATTAACCACATTATCCAGTTCACAATAGGATACAGCCACAAACGACTACACTTCCTGGACATCTTAATCATAAGAAGAGATACTGAAGTTGAAACCGACATCTTCTTCAAACCAACGGACTCAAAACAATATTTTCTATTCTCCTCCTGCCACCCAAAACATACTAAAATAAGTATATTGTTAAGCTTAGCAAAAAGAATTTGCACGATTGCATCATATCCCGAAACCCGAGAAAAGCGACTCCAAGAACTTAAAAACACATTACTAGATAGAAAATACCTGGCCAGTCTAATAAAAAATGGAATAGACTGTACAAAAATGATAGACAACCAAGAGTTACGGAAAACAAGAAGGCACCATGGCAAACTTATTAACACACAATCCGAGGAACATGGAAGCATACAACATCACCCACCAAAATATACCCCTCCTTAGGAAGGACGTGTGAATAAAAAAGGCACTGGAAACAGATTATTAAAAGCAAAAGACAACCGCAATCCCTAAAAAAGTTACTCACCAGCGCCAAATTACCCACCAAAAATACAACTCCACTAGCCAAAAAGTGCAACCGCCCTAACTGCGGAACTTGCATCTTCCACTAAGAGGAACATACAAATTTAAGTCAAGTCAAACTTTTACCATAAAAAATCACTTCACCTGTGCTTTGAAGAACCTAATCTATGTTCTCAAATGTGGACGGTGTGATGGAGACTACATAGGTCAAATTAGTTTAACCTTGAGGGACAGACTAACGGTGCACAGGTAACAAATCCAGGACCCCAGACTAGGAAAATTCCCGTAAACAAACACCTAGACCAATGCCCCGTAAATATAAACCCGAAATACCAAATCTTCCCTCTCTATCAATGCACCAGAAACACTTCAACCCAATTCCGTTTAAATAAGGAAAGTGTACTCATAAAAAAATATAAAGCACAGCTGAATATCCTTTAGAAAGAAGAAAAGACACTAAAGAGAAAAAGGGGAAAATGTTCAATTTCTCCACAAAAAAAAATAAAACCCAACTAGGAACAACAAACAATTTTAAATACTTTAGTAAAAGTCTTCCACCCGGGTTTCGAAACTGCAACTCCAAATCACCAGTTGCCGACGTCACCTATCTCTAGACCAATGAAATTTTACCAAGTAGGACACGTTAATATAATTTTAACAAGTAAGACACATTAATATAATTTTTCTTAAATATTTTAACAGAGTAAAAAGACGGAAGAAATTCATGTTGTCACTATTGTAGCTAGGAATAGACTACAACTTCTAAAAATCACATGGAGCATAGTGGAGTCATAGGGTTGTAATTCATTTCTAATTCATATATCTCTTTATCAACTACTAAATCTGAGCCTAGAAGACTGTGTCTATCTTAAATAAAGGACAAGAGTGAGTTGACAGCTCATGGCTAGGTATGGTCATAAATATTATATTACAACCCTTACAACCCTATAACCCCATTATGCTCCATGCGATTCTTGGAAGTTGTAGTCTATTCCTAGCAACAATAGTGACAACATGAATTTCTTCCGTCTTCTTACTCTGTTAAAATATGTAAGAAAAATTATATTAATGTGTCCTACTTGTCATAATTCCATCTATTTATTTGCGCAGCTGAAGATAGCATTGCATTTAAATTGATATAATGATTGCATTGTTCAATCAAATGGAGTCGCTTGAAACGGTCGTACTACATTACTACTTGATATCTTGTTGCTTATTTTGATTATATATATATATATATATATATATATATATATATATAT
>NC_068982.1:97163188-97172930 GCF_001194135.2 Octopus bimaculoides
TGTGTGTGTGTGTGTGTGTGTGTGTGTGTGTTTGTGCGTGTGTCTTTGTGTTTGGTATCCACCACGGCTTGACAACGGCTGTCCTCGTAACTTAGCCTAAAGAGACCGATATATAATAGAAAGCTTTAAAAAGACAACCCCCCCCAAAAAAAAACTGGGGGCGATTTCTTCAACTAAAATCCTTTATGGCGATGCCCCAGCATGGACGTAGTCCAATGACTAAACCGAGTAAAAGATCTCGTACACACGCGTGCGCGTACACTAACCGATGTGTGACGTGTTAGGATGTTGTGAATAGGTCATACACTTATTTTTTTTCTCCTGCTGAAACTAACTACTGCTACTATTCCTGTCATGTTAAACGCTATATTTCCACGAGAACTAAATAACACTATCATCCTCACCGTCACCATCGTCGTCGTCGTCGTCGTCGTCGTCAATATAATCATCATTGTCACCACCATTTTTCTCCACGCTACCATCATCATTATAATCGTCATCGTAGCCGTCGTCGTCGCCATCACAATTATTATCTTCATCATCTTTATCATCATCCTTGAAATCACGATAAATTGGTGAGTCGATCCACTTACTCCCATATCACTCTGATTCTCCGAAATCTAAGTGAACCAGAGGAAACCTCTAATCAATGATGCCATAGTTCCAAAAATATATCTATACTATATTTGATAAAACATCCATTATTAGATGGTGAAGTGTATACCAAAATTGGTAAGCGATATATATCAGCACTACCCTCCTATTCCTTTTTGTTGTTCTCCTCCTTATTCCTTTCTTTCTCTTCTTCCTCCTCATCATCTTTTCTCTGTATGAGTGTATTTTAAACTTAATTAGGATGCTCTGAGTAGTCAGTCTGCATCACCAGTTTCGCTTCAATTCTCCTGGTGCAAGCAACGCACCCGCAGCACTCGCTAACCCTACTCTCAATGCCAGCATTCCTATCACATGCTGGGGGAGCACCACACAAGCATTATTCACCAGAGCCAACGAGGAAGCCTCTAAGGTGGTTGTTCGATCTATTAGAAATAGTAGCCAAATCTCCTTCAAATCTCAACCGACCTTTTTAAATAAGATTCGGACATCATTTATGTAGTCTTAGATACGACTGTAAAGACAACAACAATAAATAAATAAAAACCAGAGTAGTCATGACTAGAAGACCTTTGATTAGTGTTGACCTAGAGTCGATACACACACTCCCATGTCACTCTTATTCTCCGAAATGTAAGTGAACCAGAGGAAACATTTGATCGATGATGCTATTGTTCCAAAAATACACATATGATAAAACATCTATCATCAGATGGTGAAGTGTATGTGTGAAAGGTAAACCAGTGTTATGTCAATGAATATCCCAATATGCCGCCTGGTTTACCACCGCCAATTGGTCTTTAGATGTATTTAATGGAGTTCATTCTATGGCAAGACCGCGAATCCTTCTCCACCGACGTATTTATTTCTTGCCGGTACTAACCAATAAGTATTTCATGCTGGGCATCGGTGTCGTCAAACTCGCGACTCTTTCTGCTATACGAGAATCCCTTGGTTAACAATATCTTCTTAATGGAAACTTCAGATGTCCAGTATGGCGGCGATCTGGCAGAAATGTTAGCACGCCGGGCGAAATGCCTAGCAGTATTTCGCCTGCCGTTACGTTCTGAGTTCAAATTCCGCCGAGGTCGACTTTGCCTTTCATCCTTTCGGGGTCGATTAGATAAGTACCAGTTACTCATTGGGTCGATGTAATCGGCTTAACCCCTTTGTCTGTCCTTGTTTGTCCCCTCTGTGTGTAACCCTTTGTGGACAGTAAAGAAATAAGAAACTTCAGATGTTCAGCAATGCTTAACATCTCAGAACCTTAAAAGTACAATATTACCCGGGATTAGCACCAACAAGCAGAAACATCTCAAAGGTCCGATTCATTCTTTAACTTCGTCCTAATCATCTGAACCTTGTAAAACCTGCAGATGGTGATATTCACAATATGGGTGGTTATACGTAATTTGTCTCTCAGTTAAAAACCCCTTCTGGAATCTTGTATGCCTTTACAGAATCCACGATTGCAATTATTCAGGTCACTTTCCCAGTTTGAGGATACCTTTCTCTCTGCCTCCTCCTTACTACTAGTAGTCGCAGAGGCCCAATGAAAGGTCATGGGTACTAAAGTTTCTTCCTGACTAAAAGACACCGAATCAAATTATTATCCCAATAGTTTTGGTTTAATCAGAGAATCAGCTAAAAAATGTTATCATTCACCCTATTAGTACGGTTCAACGTGGGTTCACTGTATCAATATGCGAGTGTTTGTATGCATGTATGTATATATACATACATACGATTCAAAATACTGCATATATACACACCAAAATACCTCGTTGTTGTAGAAATTCCAACGAAAGAGCCTTGGATCTAGGTTAGAGGGCGGTTCTTTATTAGCAAGAAACCTTGAAATAAAACTGAATAATTACCTACGAACGCGTGCGTACATACACACACACACACACACACACACACACACACACACACACACACACACACACACACACACACACACACACACATTGTGTATACAGTTAAAGATCGACGTAGATTATCATTATCTAGTCGGCTTCCTGTATAGTGGTTTGTCGATACTGTATTTAACAGTGTTACTAGTAGCGGAAATTCAGATAAAGTTCTATACAACCACAGTGTTACAAAAATTAAAACTTACTCATATCTTCATAAAATGTTTTCTCATCTAAATTAACATATTTGTTTCCGGTTTAGATGAATTTGTTCTCTAAGTTTTAAGTTTTAATTAGATAATTTTTAATTAGGTTTTCACACACACACACACAAACTCCACCCACTCTAACGTATACTACCGCGTGCGTGTGCGTGTGTACGTGTGTGTTGGTGATAAAATATTACAATACTTATCTACTGACTCATAGAGCTCGAGTAACCGAATGACGTGTTAATACATATAAACCGTTTGAAATGATGGTTAATTTACATGGTTAATTTACCGACTTAGCTGTCCTTTGAACATATATATTTACATCTA
This sequence comes from Octopus bimaculoides, assembly GCF_001194135.2. Taxonomy (NCBI): domain Eukaryota; kingdom Metazoa; phylum Mollusca; class Cephalopoda; order Octopoda; family Octopodidae; genus Octopus; species Octopus bimaculoides. The sequence continues at coordinate 97,166,259 of NC_068982.1, forward strand.
CCTTTACTGGGAACAGTATAATATATATTCGTTATAAAGAACCGTGTATATGTCTCAACACGCAGTACACACAGGCAACTCTATACAGTGTATGTTTATTTAAGATTTATGTCAGTTCAAATTTCCTCTATCGTAGGCACACATGACGCTCGCGGGAGTCTTTTACGTATTCGCTCCACTGGCAGTCGAATTACCGTCTAATCATACAGCCACCGTCTTAAAGTAGGAAGAACACATTACGTAATGTAATCCTAGATACACTACGTTTGAGTGAAAGATGGGATAGTCACGCTTGAAACGCTTTTCAGTTTATGAAGTGTGATGAATAGAGCTGAACGGGAGGCGAGGGTACTAAGCAAGTAAGTGCAGACATAAACGGAAATGTTCTTAATTTGTACTGATGCGTTCAAATCTCTTTATACTAGAGCGTCGGATAGAATACCTGGCGGTATTTGGCTACATTTTTGAATTTAAATCCCGCCAGGCTTAAGTTTGTATCAGTTACTGATGTTGATTTAATCGACTGTTTCCTTCTCCAAAATTTGTGATCTTATTCATATTTATCGTTATTTATTTTACCCAAGTCCTTCGCTTCCTATGGAGCATAGGCCATCGACGGTTTTTCTCCAGTTTGGTTTTGAGCTGACATCGATACTTCTGTAACTTTGCTTTTTTTTTCTAGTTAGGGTTGTTAGCCTTATGCAAATCCATTTGGTGGTCAATATGAGTTTGGCCTTAGACAGTGAGCTGGTAGAATCGTTAGCACTCCGGGCAAAATGCTTAGCGGCATTTCATCCGTCTTTACGTTCTGAGTTCATTTTTTTTTTTGCTGAGGCCATCGTTGCCTCTCATCCTTTCGGGGTCTATAAAATAAACACCAGTTGAGCACTGAGATCGATGTAATCGACTTAACCCCTCTCCCGAACTTTCTGGCATTGTACTAAAAATTTGAAACCAATATTAGTTTGACCCCCATCCTTTAACCTATCCAGCATAGGAAGCCCTACTAGGAGTTTGCGCCCAACTGGCATAGTTCTTGGGATCATTGTATGGTGGCTTGTGTGCCACCACCTGTGTGGTGGATGTCTATTGTGGAAAACCATACTTTGTTTTTTCCTCGCTTCGATCAACTTTGCATTGCATTCTTCCAGGAAAGACAAAATTAGTATGAACCAAATACTGGGATCAATTTAATAACTCGGTTTCCCTCCCACCACATAAAAAATAAGACTTTGTATCAATGTTAGAAACCATGATTACCACTACCCTCGGATACATGTAAACTACAACACATGTAACTCTTTACTCTTCCTCCATAAAGGGTCTGACTCTGAAATGTATTCCTTGTATCTCTACTATATTCAATTAAACTATAACACTTCTACTTGAATTACTGTTACCGATTTAGACCCTTCCTGCTCCCTTTTTTCCTGAATTCTACAGTATTAGTACTGTTTGTCACCGAAGATTATGGTTTGAGATTCCTTGGTGCCAGAACCGGCACTAGGGCTTTTGGTACCCAATGCAAGCAGGAGTATTCGGCATTACTTTTATATATATTTTAAAATTTTCACTAGGAAGTGAAATTGCAAAGTAGTTCCAAACACTCACAATTAACTACTTACAAGATCACTAATTACGCAAAATTTTGAAATACACTTAACTTTACTCAAGGACTTTTCACATTCGAATAATTTTATTTTCATATTCCCCCTTTGTATTTAGAAGATCTCAACATATGATCTGGAGTCCTCTAGCACGCATGACTCCGGGAGACTGCCAAAGTTGCTAATGCCTTCAGCTGGCTTTGGTTGAATCTATATTACATACTCAACCTTTCCTCAAGCTGTATTTAGGCTCGTTCGATAAAAACAATTTTTTATGTTTGCACTCCAAGAAAAAATGTATCTATTAGAGGAGTAAATAGAGCTCTTTGCTTTTGGTGTTGGTAGTAGTAGTGGTGCTGGTGTGAAGTATTTGAAAGAGGGAGAATTCTGAATTCAAACCCCTGCTGGGTCTCTTTGGAGAAGATTAAAAGCTGAAATACTGTGATATAAAACCTAATCTTTTATTCCGCCGAAAATTAAAAAAAGTAAATTATGTGCCGTGCAATCTCAGTTCATTATAAAATGTTCCCATACAGGTATCTTTTGTTAATGTTACTTTGTCAGGCGATTTCCATTTATAATATGACTATTTGAAAATCTATTAGCAGTGAGATATTTGGTGACGTGTATAAGTTCATCAATGAGAAGTAAGCAGGTAAAACCCAACCCACGCGTAAGGAGACTATAAAAAATTTTGATCAAGCTTCAGTTGTCTACTCGGGGAACGGTTATGATTCGATTGAATTGTGGATAACAAAGCAGTTTTTCATACAAATGCTACTGATCGGTATGCGCGGTATGCAATAAAGAGTAACATTCGCTAGCGAACTTGAAGCATTACGAGTTGTAAAAGAGATTGACACGTTTTAGAAGGTGGACAGCCATCATGTATGTATGCATGTTTGTATTTATATGCGTAGTATGATTTTTCTTTGAGTTTAAGTTCTTGAGAGGGTTCAAACCGGTTGCTAGCATACATACATACATACATACATACATACGTAAGTACGTATATACGTATGTGTATGCGTGTGTGTGTGTATGTATGTTCAAGCCGGTTATTAACATGTGTGTATGTATGCATGTATGTGTATATGTATTCATGTGAGTATGTATATATGTATGTATGTATGTATGTCATTCAGCTTTATTTCAAGATTTTTTGCCAACAGAGAAAGATCCGGTTTCTATCCTAGATCCAAAGTCCTTTCATTGGAATTTCAACAAACATCAACAGGGTATTTTTATATGTATGTATTTGTGCAGATTGTATATTTTCTTATGCATATAGTTGCATATCTAGACATGCTCATATATATTTAAATGATAAACTTCTGGAAAGTTTTGCAGATTTTTACAGTTCCAGTGATGGATTGGATCTGTAGTCTTCGAGTCAGCTTTTTCCTTTCTGGTTTTGAGAAACCTAATTTCTCAAATTGGCATTTAGGTAGTGTGTTACATATCCAACTGTCTCAATAATTACAGGTATAAGCTTGAACTTGTAATTTGGAGAGAGTAGTGTCAAATTTCTCAATATTTCAACGTAGGTATTTTCTTTTTCGCTGATCTTTAGCTTTACGTTAGCATCCGCTGGGCAGCTGATTTTCACAACTGTACAGTTTCTCTTCTCTATCCCAAATCATTGTGTCAGGTCTATTGTGTTTACATTTTATTGAGGTTTTCACTGGGACATTCTACCAGTGCTCCTTTTTATTATGAGTAGCTATGGCTTCCACCATACTGTGGGTTCTTATTTCTTTGTCCTCGCGGTTACCTTTCCGGCGGATCTCATTATACAGTGCCCGAGCTACAACATCATGTCTTATCGTTAGATAATACCGTGATGGCATTTTCCGACAAATACTTATGATGTGGGTGATATCTTCGGTGCTAACTCCACAATGTCTGCATTGTCACATTTTGCAGCTTTTCCTGCATCTCTGTCCCTTTTGTGCATCAGGTATTTGGTTGATATTCCCTGTTCCTGGATTGCAAACGCATACTCTTCAAAGTGCGAGGTAGTAATATAGTCGGTCCATGGTAGACTGCTTTGATGATCAATGTTACTATCATCTCAGAGCTTTCTATTAACATATCCTGCTGATATACGTTCATCTTTTCATCTGATGATACATTGCAGTAGAGTCGTGCGACTTCTTTGGGCAAGTATTGAAGGTTATCAGACAAGGAATGCTGCTCAAGGAGCTGCTTTCCATGACTTATGATGTTACTAGCGTCATGTATGCAAACTTTGTCAAGTGATGCACTTCGACAGGTGTTGCCGAAGGGATATAGTACATCATTCAAAGGCAGTTTGGATCGATGTTAAGCTTCTGCCGCCTCGTTTTCGTTAGAGGCGGTCTGAGTCACTGTCGAAGTGGAAATTACGTGTGCTGGTTAGTATTTTTCGGGTTATCACATCAATGGCTCGGATCTCATCAAGCAACCCGAATATCGGCATGAGCACTGGCACTGTAAACACATTGTGGGCCACTGCTTTATTGAATGCAGAGAGTTCCGAGGTACAAATTTTCTTTATTCGACTGTAATATCTGTGTGTGTGTGTGTGTGTGTGTGTGTGTGTGTGTGTGTGTGTGTGTGTGTGTGTGTGTGTATTTGTTTAAGTAATAGCGAAGTTCTATTTTGGAGAATTGAAGCCGATTACTAAGAAAGTGATAAGGCTTGTTTGTTTGAATCAAGACAGTTCTTAGGATTCGTGGATATGTGTGAATATATGGTGTGCATATATGTGGGTAGATGAGTGGATGTTGTTTGCGCTCGTGTAATTAGTGTTCATTTCTATTTAATAGAAACGTATGTATGTATGTATGTATGTATGTATGTATGTATGATCGCCTGGCTTTATCATTAAAATTTCTCACCAATACAAAAAGAGCCGGTTTGCAAACTAAAAGGTCTTTTTTCAATGGAATTTAGAAAACATTGACTAGCTAGCCATGTGCGCATGTATAAATGTGTGTGTGTATTTATATGTATATGCATACATATTATATATACTTGCATATATATTTTTTTCACACATACACTTGTATGTGTGTGTATATATACACACACACGTATGTATGTATGTATGTTTGTGTGTATGTATGTATGTATGTATGTATGTATGTATGTAAACACACATATATGTGTGCAAGCATGGATGTTACTGCATGTGTGGTTCTGTATGTTTTACCGTATATGCTTTTAGGTCTCTACGTGTGAATATGTATCTACAAAGGTCTAAATTTTTCGAATGCTTTACATATTTTCACTTTTCTATTAGTAAATTGTAAATTCATTTCATAATTAATTGCGACTTTTCTGGTTTCATGAAGTCCAACTTTACATGATTGGTACTGAGGCAGGCCAATATATTCACAGGTGGACAGATAAAGTTTTAGACAGGCTTTCTTTTTTACTTTAAATCTGCAAGATAACTGACAAATTGAATGCAGCTACTGTGCACTTTTTCGCCGTTCCTGAGCAAGACACTTTATTTTACGTTGCACCAGTCCATTCAGCTGGCAAAAACGAGTAGCACCTGTATTTGAAGGGGCCAGATTTGTCACATTCTGTGTCATGCTGCATTTCCCCGAAAACTATGTTAAGGGCACACGTGTCTATGGAGTGCTCAGTCGCTTGCACGTTAATTTCACGAGCAGGTTGTTCCGTTGAACCCTCGTCGGCGTAATCGACTGAGTGCCAGAAACAGAACTATTCCACGCGTATTCCTTTTTATGGATATCGCTCTTTACATCACTGAAATTCCTTTCATCTTCAGGACTGTCATTTTCGCAACTTGCCGTGTTTAGCCATTTCATTATGTTTCTTACGTTGAGAGCATCAGGAGGCCTTTCTAGATATTTACTTATGATATGCGTGACGTATAAAGTATCAATTCCCACGAAGGTGTATCGATTGTCATATTTAGGTGTTTTTTTAATCGCTATCCTTTTTCTGCATCATGTATTTTGTTATTTTCTGTGTTTGGAAAGTAAAGGGGATCTAGTCTTAATTTTGCTCAGATTGCTTTCAATTTTGGTATATCGATGCAATTCTGAATGTTGATTACGATCAAGCAATTACTTTATCTCGTAAATGAAAAAATCTGATATTATTTGGAATTAAAGTTGGGAAATTTGGGTAATTTTAGCCAATCAACAGACAGCGTGGCATTAGCAGCTTGTTACCATGACAACTACACGCTGTGTTGTGGTTAATTTTTCACACTTGATTCTTCTTTCGGGACTCATTGACTCAGCTGGATTTATGATTTCACTAGGTTAATTCTATTCATAAAAATTTAAATTAGGAGTATTTCTTAAACCGTTAGCTTCACATTTCAACAGCTTAACTGAAATTTAGCCCACGTAACAGGAACTGAGAGGGACATTGTGGAACAGAGAAACTGTGGGTGATACAGATAATTTGACATTATTTTTGAATTCTGCATGCAAAAACACATGAGTTACAGGTATTCTTTTCTTTGGGACAAATTCTTTGTTGACCAGTGTTATTCTTATCTTAGTTTACAAATCCAAGCATGGAAACGTTACTCAACTTTGGAGTTTTGAAGACAAACGCCCCCTTATCTCACACACACACACACACACACACGCACACACACACAGACACACAGACACACACACACACACAGACACACACACACACACACACACACACACACACACACACACACACACACACACACACACACACACACACACACACACACATTAAGGATGTACACAAATACATGACAGGTATACATAATACTGAAATACGCATAAAGTAAACACATGCAGACAAATATATTAACAGCAAATTTTAAAAAATACAATCAATGAAAAGACAAAAGAACCAGTAAGATGATACATGTTGATTTTATTAGGTATTTCTGTTTGTTTAGAAACCTAAAATGGAATTAGATATTTCTGTTTATTTAGAAACCTACAATAAACAGGTCAGACGCTAAACTATAAATTTCACAGGGTACAACCTTGAAATTGACACCGCTCTGTTAAACGCAAAAAAAATTCTGTCTCGGTATTAGTCATAAATA
>NC_068982.1:97172948-97179758 GCF_001194135.2 Octopus bimaculoides
GATTCTGTAAATGCACTCAGTGGAGTAGTTAGAGTGTGTGCCTCCCAAGGCAACCCTTGAATGTACCACCCTTCTGAGCTCCCAAGCCTATTCAAGCTTTTACAGTAGATCCAAAAATGTTGCCCATAAAAGCGTCGCCCGGGGCTGACCCCCTCACCCCAGCTACGCTACTTATACCGTTCAAAGAGCTAATATAACAGTTGCTTGATACATAGCGTATTCTAGTTATCGTTGTCTGGCACCCCACCTCTCTCTATCTCATTTTGAAGTTTTCTGACAACATAGCCATGCATGGATCTTCTGCTGATAAGCCAAAGTTTTTCGTCTGATGATCTTTTGCACTAAAGCTGTGCAACTTCCCTGGATGTGTATCTTTCCCTGGTTATCAACCAAGAAATAGTTTGCAAGGAGCTCTTGTTCCGCTCTCATGATTCTAATACTTTGTGTAATTCGACGCCTGGGCTTAGTAGTTACCATCAAAAAGAAATGATACAACACTTGAAGGCCGTTTTTTTTTTTAAATCTTTCTGTCAGGAAAGAATCTTTATAGGATCTACGGGATGGAGGAGGAGGAGGAGGAGAGAGAGAGAGTTATCATCAAGCAGGAGACACTGACCTGAATTCTTGCAATAGAATAAACTTAAAGGTAGCCAGGTAGCCAAGAATCAAGTGATGGTATTAAACTGGGCGACGAATAAAGTCTACCGCCCATCTAGGCTCAGAACGCAAAGAACCAGATTAGGTGTATTCAAACAATGATTGGAATCGGTGATTGCCATATTTTCTCTCTTCGTATGAGACAAACAGACACGATTCTTGACACACACGCTTACATATACAAACACACATGCATACATTCACACACATACAAAAGCACTGATATGGAAGCAAACAACAGCACCATCTATTCTTCATAGACAGAGTCAACAGACATATGATGATGTAGGTGGCATGCTTCTGTAGAAAATGATGTCTTTCATTCACATCTTAAATACATACACTGGACATATTGAATGAAAGCCGTTGTAATAAATAGTTTCTATTTAGCTTAATTTTTTTTTCGTCACCACAAATTTCTTGTTCATGTTCTTACTCTATTTTGTTGTCTATATTTTTGTGGTAGTTATTCTAATTAAAAACCATCAGTCATATCCTAGTTAAGATGTCATCCATTCATAGATTCATTTAAGATATTTGCTGTACAATGATGTATTTATTCATTCTCAGTACACCCTATATCCTAGAAGTTTCTAATGAGAATATCTGATCTTTGTGCTTTTTTTTTTCTGAGAATATCGCTCTAGTCGATGTCTGTTGAAAACACACGCAATTCACAAATGTAAGGGAACATGAGACACCACGGTGTTTCGACCTTATTGAGCATCTTCGCAGTCAAAGCTACTCCGCAGTCAAAGCTACTCCGCCAGCCCGATGAATCTAACAAGAATACGGGCTCTTCTCCAATAACAAAAAATAACAAGATATTTATGTTCAAAATGCTTTGAGAATGAATACATACATTTTTGTTTGGATTCTCGCTTTCTGTGTGTGCCTCATGAATTATCATCTGTTTGGCAGACATTAACATATACCAGTAAATAATTTGTTTGCTGATTTCTATAAACAAGGACCTGTACTCCTGTTAGAGTTATCGGTCCGTGTAGCTTTATCTGAGGAGACACTCAATAAGGTTGAAACACCACGATGTCTCTAAGTTCTTTTACACTGGTGATTGACGTTATCGAAAGGGGAAATGTTCTCCAATGAGGAAAAATAACTGCGACCAGAATCTGCCAGAACGTATTTAGAATGAACAGACAAATTGTTGTTTGGAGTCTCACGGTTCTGCATGAACCTCATGAATTAATATCAATAGCATAGTTGGGGAGCGGGGACAGTTTGTCCGGGCGACGCTATTATGGTGGGGCGGTATTTTGAGTTTGTTGTATAAACCTGTATAAGATTGGTGGGGCTGTGAGCAGGTGGGGAAACAAGGGCTGTTTCGGGCGGCACACACTAACTATGCCGTTGATTAATATTTTATTTATTTTATCGTTATTTCCTTTTTGCTTGGGGATGTTTATTGCAAATCATTTATTTATTTTTTTATCTATTACTTGCTTCAGTCATTAGACTGCAGCCATGCTGGGGCACCGCCTTGTAGAATTTTTAGTCGAATGAGTCGACCTCAGTACATTTTTTAAAGCCTGGTACTTATTCTGGTCCCTTTATCGAACCACTAAGTTACGGGGACGGAAAGCGGTGGTGGGGGGACAAAGACACACACACACACAGATACGCATATTATATATATATATATATATATATATATATATATACACACGACGGGCTTCTTTCAATTTCCGTCTACCAAATCCATTCGCAAGGCTTTGGTCGACCCGAGATTGTAGGTGCCATGCAGTGGGACTGAACCTGGAACTATGTGGTTGGGAAGCTGTAAGATTTATCACTATTTGCATACATACAAGCATATGTTTTGCCATAACTGTGCGTGTGTCCCCTAAATGATGTTCGAGATACCCCACCATCTCATTTCATTTCCTACACAGATATTTGTTGTTGCAGCTTTCGTTAAATTCTAATTAATTATTGGGCACTTTAAAACAATTCCTCGTTTTTCTTTTCTAAATGAATCAAAAGGCTTACTATGAAGCACGTGTTCATCTCTAACCTACACACACTCACGTGCGTGCGTGCGCGTGTACACCTGCACACATATACTCGTACACATTTTATTCATATACTTATTCACACTCATACAGGCAAACGCATGAATACATTTGGCAACAGATGGCATCTGATGACGTAAATGAAGTAAACAAAAAAAAAAATGAATATAAAGAAAAGACAAGTAATAGGTAATAATTGAGAGGGAGTGAGAAAAGAAGGGGAACAAGATATAATAGTAGAAAAAAAGAGAGTGACACAAGTGTCTTGAGGTTTTAGTTTCAACGACTGTTATAAAGAAACAATAAAACCTTGACTTCGCTGTTGGTGGTTTTGAAGACGATGTTGGTGTTGGTGGAAGTAGTAATGACCGCGGCGATGATAACCATCTCGATGGTGGTGATTATATACATGTGTGTGTGTGTGTGTGTGTGTGTGTGTGTATAGACACACATACATGCACACACACACACACACACACACCATTCCATCCTCTTATATCAATCGTTTTTACACACATACATACATACATACATACATACACATACATACATACATACATACATATATGCATACATGTATATATGTATACGTATTTATATAGATATACACATATGTAAATACGCACGTGCGCGCGTACATACACACGCACATGTAAATGTATTCTTAAACAAGGACATTTTTAATTAAATTTATAATTTATGACCCAGGAGGAAGAGGAGGAAGAGCAGCACCCACGACCTTTGCAAAGCGTCCCTGCGATAGGAGGTAGAAATGGTAACTTGTGGCTTTTAGCTGTTGTAATTGTTATTGTTGCTGTCCTCCTCCTCCTTAGATAGTTATCGTTGTCGCTGTTGCTTCGCCCCTGCTTGATGAGCCATGATCAAATTAGGCTCTAGCCTTGATCATACTGTGGTCTCTGTCTGTCTCTGTCTGTCTGTCTGTCTCTCTCTCTTCAGATATGGTGTATGTAGGACTACATTTCTCGGTAATTTTTCAGATTAACACCCGCACGATTTTCACTAGGGTGTTAGTGTTGGGGTTTTAGGGTCAGGGTTAGGGTTTTAGGGTTAGGATTAGTGTTAGGGTTAGGGTTAGGGTTAGGTTTAGGGTTTAGGGTTAGGGTTAGGGTTAAGGGTTAGTATTAGAGTTAGGGTTAGAATTAGTGTTAGGGTTACGGTTTTAGGGTTACGGTTTAGGGTTAGGGTTAGGGTTTAGGGTTAGGGTTAGTGTTAGGGTTAGGTTTAGGGTTTTAGGGTTAGGGTTAGGTAATCGTGCGGGTGTTCATCTGAAAAATTACCCATTTCTCAATATACCCTTCTTCTCTTGATCCTCCAGGGTGTGATTTGAAAGAGATTTGAGCACTATTTTTAGTAGGCCCAGTGAACGTTTCCTAGAAGCAACGCCTCGATACATTGAGTTATCTTCAAAGCTGAAACCTAGTCCTAATACATGCAATCCAAATACCTGATGGGGAACGGTGGTGGTGGTAGTGGTAGTAGTAAAAGTAGGGGCATTATTGTGGGCGGGGAGTGGTGTTGGTTGTGAAATTTCATTGGTGAGTGATGGTGGTGTATTGTTGTTAGGGAGTTATGGGACGTGTGGTTGCGATGATAACGATGATGATGATGATGACAGTGATTGGGTCATTGCTTTCATGGTGTTAATTTGGAGTAAATGTGTGATGCAGTTTCAATACCTGATTAAGCCATTTTGTTTCAATTGTATCCCGTATTTGAGATTTTCCCCTCCTTAGTCGATAAGGGCATGATTGACCCATAAAAAAACGCTACGAAGACAGGGTTCGAATTATAATGATCCGATAAAAGTTATAGGACATTTTCATAGTGTTGAAAGCGATGATGATGGTGTTGATGAATACAGTAGTGGTGGTGGTGGTGGTGGTGGTGTTTGGGTTGTTGCTAGGTAGTTATGACAGTGGTAATGGTGATGTTGATGGTAGTGGTGGTTAGTGGTTGTGGTAGGAGGTGTCCCAACGGCATTTGTAATGATTGTAGTTGGGTTGTTGTTGCTTTGTTAATGTTGTTCTTATTGTTTTGCTCCAATTCAGACTTGGTGGCGTTAAACCTATGATCAAAGGTGTCCCAAACTTGACCACACCGTCTTTTATCAAATATAGTGTATCTAACGTGGAGGCGCAATGGCCCAGTGGTTAGGGCAGCGGACTCACGGTCGTAGGATCGCGGTTTCGATTCCCAGACCGGGTGTTGTGAGTGTTTATTGAGCGAAAATACTTAAAGTTCCACGAGGCTCCAGCAGGGGATGGTGGCGAACCCTGCTGTACTCTTTCACCACAACTTTCTCTCACTCTTTCTTCCTGTTTCTGTTGTACCTGTATTTCAAAGGGCCAGCCTTGTCACACTCTGTATCACGATGAATCTCCCTGCGAACTACGTTAAAGGTACACGTGTCTGTGGAGTGCTCAGCCACTTGCACGTTAATTTCACGAGCAGGCTGTTCCGTTGAACGGATCAACTGGAACCCTCGTCGTCGTAACCGACGGAGTGCCACAAGTGTATCTAAGACTGCATTATCTAATTTATCCTTCTTAAAATTTTAAGAAAGGCGGGTATGGTTTGAGGGAAATTTGGCTTCAGTTTCTAACAGGTCGATTGACCAGGCAGAAGTTACCTCGTTTCCTTTTGGTGGTGATGGTGACAGTAATGGTGGTAACGATTGTTATGGCATTGTTTTAGAGATGCTAGAAATAGTATTGGCTGTTAGGTGCTATATGTAGTGTTGATAGGAATAACGAGTTAATATAACTAAAATACACTCTAGCAGATTAGGTTGATTTTCTCGACGATCCCAAATGAATCGATTGGACTATGGTCAAAAGCAGTGCTGCTATGATAAACACCGTTTGTGTGTGTATGTGTATGAGAAAGAGAGAGAGAGAGAGAGAGAGAGAGAGAGAGAGAGAGAGAGAGAGAGAGAGAGAGAGAGAGAGAGAGAGAGAGAGAGAGAGAGTAATTCAATGGAGATTTAGTTACAATTTCTAGCATATCAAACGACTGCATAGAGGATTTCTATTTTGATTCCAGCCCATGAAACACGTTTTCTCTTTCATAACTGACGCAAGCAGATTATTTATTTCAATAATGGTCCTGCCTATGTTTTGTAGGTGTTGCTGTTGGACGATCGTTGTTTAGTTTAATCTAGTTTCAGTTCATGAATTCAGTATTGCCATACTTAGCGTTCTTATTCTAGAGATTTGTAACCTAATATTCTAATACTAACAGGATGGCAGATGAATGTTATCTTCCCTGATAACATTTGTTTTAATATGTTACCTTGTACTGTTGTAGTTCAATAGGTAGACACAGGTCGGTGTTATGAGTGCATACGTGACATCTACACTACAAAATTTGCACATACTACGCAGTTATCCACAAACAAAATAGATATACAAACGCTGATAAGTGTACGCGTGCATAAATGTTTTTGAGTGTAAGCTAAGGTCGCAGGAACGAAAAGTTTACTAGATACAGATATTTTGTTTCTGAAAGATACACTACTGATTACTAAAGATAGACAGGCTTTTTGTATGATGTATTCTGGAGACTTTTCTGACTTCAAAAATAAAGAGACTTAGTGACGTATCGTATTTTAAAGAAAGGAATAGATAAGTGTTACTAATATAAAGCCTTACTTGTATTTAGTTGCATTTAATTTGGGAATGGAACTTCTACAGTGAGACACACACACACACACACACACACATTATAGACACCCTAGAGGCTATATTATTGCACTTAAAATTTATTAACTCGTGATTGAGTACTCAGTGCTTATGAAACTGACTCACACAGCCACCTACTTAATCAGTAAAGTAAATTTTGGATAAAGCTGTCAAAAAAAATCAGTTAGATGTTGATTATGGGAGATTCACATTCAGAGAATGAGTAATAATTTAATTGATAAAATGAATGTCAGCGGATAATTATTTGATTGTCGTTGTTGTTTAATCCCGGGCTGGTCCTGATTAAGTAAACCTATGATCGAAAGTATTTCAGTTGTGTCCATCTCGTCTTTTTCGTATAAGCAAGACACAATATTTTTTTCTTTTATATATATATATATATATATATATATATATAT
>NC_068982.1:97181523-97182198 GCF_001194135.2 Octopus bimaculoides
AGGTGTGTGGTAAGAAGATTTCTTCCTAACCACATGGTTCCGGGTTCAGTTCCACCGCGTGGCACCTTGGGCAAATGTCTTCTACTATAGCCTCGGGCTGATCAAAGCTTTGTGAGTGGATCTGGTTGACGGAAAACTGAAAGAAGCCAGTCGGATGTGTGTGTGTATACACTATCCGAATTTTATAGTATTAAGTATCCATCACGGCTGCTCTTACCAATTGGTTTCGCGGGCAAAAAATACAATGGAGTGTTAGGTAACAATCCAATTATATAACTTTACGCTCATCATAGGTAGCCGACATGGAAAGGAATATGACAACTGCTCTCCACTGCCGGAAGTGGATTAGCACAACCGGTCGGCGTCTGCTGTAAAAAGGTGGTGAAATGAAAAAAAGGTCCAGCGGATTTGGATGGGAGTTATGTCTCTTGGTTAGATATGTTGTGAAGTTAGCAAGAGTTATCTTGAAGTGGGGAAAGTTTGTATTAAAAATGTGGTGTCTCTGCGGGATGGGGTGTGTAGTATGTGTGGCGGTTTCATATGTATAGATTTTTCTGAGCGTGTAGATATATATATAGCGCTGTGTTCATTGTTGTTTTCTTTCTGTAAAGGATAAAACTTTGGGTTTTTTATACATTAGGTGCGGTGTGTAATATGTATGTGGGGGGGGGGGGG
>NC_068982.1:97182535-97183669 GCF_001194135.2 Octopus bimaculoides
TTATATGTGGGGGTACAATTTACGTGAGGGAGTATGTGCTGGGGTGGTGGGGGATAATTATATACGGGGTGTCCGCCTTATGGCGTGGGAGTGTGTACATGGGTGCATTGCTATGTGTTTTGGTCAAACTCTTTTTGGTGGGCCCAAGGGCACAAGTGGAAGGTCGAGACACGGGACCTGTGGTTGCAGTCATGGTGGGTCGTGCAGGTACAACAGAACCTCGCTCCTGCTATTGAGGTAAACATCCGAGTGTTAGGTATCTTTTGAAATCCATCTCTTCTCAGCCACGTATAGTCTGCACTTCCTGCTACTATTGAAGTACAGTTTGCATCTTTCCATGATCTTCCACTTTATGTTGTACTCCGTGGTGCTTTCTTTTAAAGCCCAGTTGTGCTTGGCTAGGGTCGTGGCGTTACGTCTCTCTAGGATGTTAAATGAGGACTTGTGGTTATTATAGCGGGTTCTGAAGGGGCTTTCTGTTGCCTCCACAAATTTCTGCACGCTCGGTTGTCCATTGGATCCTGTAGCTGTTACTTCTGCCTTTTCCGTATTGCATTGGCCGTTTAGTAGACAAGTTGTGTTAACCCTACATGAGCATCATGCTTCAGTCTCGGGCCTGGGTCTACCTACTAAAATCTTTTTACTCTAGATGCACAGCTAAAAGATAGTCTCAGATAGTCTCTATTAAATATTTTGTAAACTCTATTGGTATGAGGGAAGTGTCTATCAATTACACTAAGGAAGTTCTTACCTACACCAGTCCTAACGTTTAAAGAGAATGGCAGTGTGGACCACAGTACTTTCCAGTAGCGCTTTCCCTTGGTGGGGCCAGGGTCTGGTATGTAACTAATACTATCCTTAAAATCGCTGGCAGCCAGAGCAGGGTGGCAGCATCGAAGATCTCTGAGTGTATGTTTCGAGAGTATGTTTCGAGTCGCTTCGGCTGCAGCGTTTCTATTTTTGTACTAATAAAGCATTATGTGCCTTAAATGCTCTTTGGATACTTCCATGTTAGAAAGGGTTTTAATCAAAGAAATTTTAATTCTATTATTCTGTATAATAATTTTTAATTAGTTTAAATGTACACAAATGCATAAAAATAATTTTTAATTCCATTAGACATTCTAAAATACT
>NC_068982.1:97183994-97187095 GCF_001194135.2 Octopus bimaculoides
TATATATACATACATATATACATATAACAGCTGCATCCTTGTTAAACGAGGAAAGCCATTCACAAGAAGACATACTGAAATGGTTCATGATTGTTGCCATGTGATGCCCTTAGATGACTTTTAAGCCCGGTCAAGCTTTTACACATTTTTTTACATACTAGACAACTGTGCTGGCTGGTAAGAGGAACAAGTGCCACCATATGCACTTTCTTAACATGTATTTTTAGACCTCCAGCTGAGAGGCACACCTTTCTACATTCTACACATGTTCTATCATGAATTTTAATAGCCACATCATTATTTATCATGGGTCGATTTCTATGAGAATTTTGATGGCTCACCAGGCCTGCACAACTCAAACACCTCCACCCACATGACGCACACATAAAAAGCAACACTCTCTCACTTTCCACCTTCTAAGGTTCCCCCTTTTCTAAGCCCCCCCCCTCCTAATTCTCTCATACTTCACTCTCTCCCTCTCAAACCTTGAACAACCATCATGCACTATCTTCCCCCATCCATCACGGTCTTGTGCCTCTCTCTCCCAATTACCAGCTGCAATTCCTGTCTTTATTACAGCATTTTAAAGGCAATCTTTAAACTCTTAGTTTAGGCTTATGCACTGGTCTCCTGCCATCTTCCAGCTCATCATACAATAGCTGCTTGAGCAGTCGCTCATCACTCATCCTTGCCAAATGTCCTCCCCGCATCTCAAACGTCTTTGCAAAATCATTAACTCTATACTTCTACTGCCACTCCTCTCAAGCACCTCCACATTACTAATGGCCATTTTCCAGTTTATCCCCAAAATTTTTCTCAGACAGTATTGATGAAATCGTTCCAATTGCCTTACCTGCCTACAGTAAACAACCCGTGCCTCACTTCTATATAGCATTGATGGGAGGACGCATGTGTTACATACCTTCACTTTAATTTGTGGTGATATATTATGTTGTTTCCACAGACGCCTATCAAGCCTACCAAAAGCACTACTAGCCCTGCTGATTCTGCATTAAATTTCATCATCAAGACCAACAGTGCTCAAGGTACTTCCTAAATAAATAAATCTAGGTATAGTCTCCAACCTTTGACCATTCACAGTTATAAAAGGTTCCACATACATCTTGGAGATAGCGGGCTGGTACATTATAACAGTTTTTTTTTAGATTGATTGTTAGACCCAATGCTGCAGAAATCGCATTCATCTTGTGCTGCATATCTTTCTGAGAATGTGCCAACATGTCACAATCATCTGCATACAGAAACTCAACAAGGTGAGAATGCAGAACTTTCGTTTTGGATTGGATTTCTTTTGAGAATGAACAGTTTTCCTGTTGTCCTATATCTTATATAGACTCCTTCAGGGCAATCTTTAAAAGCTATTTGAAAGACTATTGCAAAATATATAGCAAACAGTGTAGGAGCAAGGATATCACCTTGCTTTACAACATTTTCTACAGGAATTGGATCTGATAAGGTACCTCCAACATTAACTCTCACTTCCATCTCGTCATGAAATTGTCTAAGCATTCTCACAAATTTTTCAGGGCATCTTAGATCTTTTTTAGGATCTCCCAAAGTGCAATTCTATTGATAGAAACAAACGCTTTTGTTAGGTCAATGAAAACCTGGTATAAATCCATATCCTGTTCGATGCACTTCTCTTGCAACTGTCTAGCCGAAAATATCATATCCATAGTACTCCTACTATCCCTAAACCCACATTGCGATTCTGGTAGAACCTCATCAGCAATGTACAGAAGCAATCTATCCAGCATTAACCTACAAAGGACCTTTCCAGCAACAGCTAACAGACAGATGCTGCTATAATTATCACAGACATCCTTTCCACCTTTAGATTTATAAAGCATCTCCATAGTTGCATCACACCAATCTGGAGGAACCTCTTCACTTTGCCTACCCTCTGAATCACATCCGTCAACATTGCACAAAGATGATCACCACCATATTTAGATATCGCTGCACCTAGTCCATCCATACCAGGGGCCTTTCCATTGTTCATTTTCCTGATTGCTGCTTTTATTTCAGCCAGGTTTGGAACTTCTGCTATAAGATGTTTTATTGGTCTATTGGGTATATTATCAAGAAAAGAGGGATCAACTTCAGTGCCCTCCTTGCTCCGAAGTGGTGCAACCTTTGATGAAACTGTTCCATAAACATTTTTCAAGAGAGAGTAAAAAATTTGGAATTGTTAGCATTTGAGGTTTCTTGGATTTCATCGCATCTATCACTCCATCAATTTTCTTGCATCATCCGTAGCTTCCTCTGTACAGTTGTTTTTACAACCTTGAAATATGTAGTCACTGCCTTTCGCTTCTCCTCTAAGATAAGATTAACTGTTTCATCATTATCGTCAAAACAATCTTGGTGTTTTTTTACAACAAAGCCAAGAATGTTACTACAAATCTCATACACTCTTTCTTTGAATGACTTCTAGCTTCCATCACAGGACAAATTACTTATCTCACTCACAAACTCACTGCGTACTGACTGAATCTTAAGTTTATTCACATCAATCTGTTTAGGTAATTTAACATTATTTGCTCTAACCTTAGGCCTGACAACAAAATTCAACTTGGCACGCAAAAGCCTATGAGCAGTCGAGCACTCTGCACTACACATCACTCGTACAATAGTAAAGTCTCTAGGATCTCGTTTCCTGGTGAGGATGTAATCTATAAGATGCCATTTCTTAGAATCAGGGTGCATCCATGTCTTTTTTTTAAAATTATTCTTTAGTCGAAATATTGAATCCATGACACACAAATCCATTTTTACGCACATTTGTAACAGTAGCAAATCTTAACTGTTGGAACTCCAAACCCCATGCTTTCTTAGGACACTAAAAGAAAATGATATCCAGCAGACTACTCTGCGAAGTTCCCCTTTCCATGAATTCTTGTTTCGGCTAATACTACAACATGCATATCATATCGCTGTAACTCTTTTGCAACAAGCGTGGATCTTCTCTCTGGACGAGATTTCAGACATACATACATATATACATACATATATACATACATATATATATAAATACATACATACATACACACACACACACACACACACACACACACACA
>NC_068982.1:97187385-97201100 GCF_001194135.2 Octopus bimaculoides
AAGTACTGTTCTCTCTTTTTTCAGCACATCACACTCTTTACCACTTCATACTAAAAATATCCGCCTATGGATATAATAATAGATTACTTTATTTTTTCTGTCTCCGATGAAGGGAAGTACTGGACCTTCCCAGAAACAGCTGTAAGATTCTATCCATAAAATACTTCTCCAAAATACTCTCTTTATCTTTTTGTTTTTATATATTTACATATATATATATATATATAAATATATATGTATATATATATACATATATATTTACACACACACACACATATATATATATATATATATATATACACATATATATATTTCCCGTGTGAAGTACACAAATTCGCAAAAGTTTTCTGAAACCAAGAATTGAAGAATTTATGAGGGGTTATATGGCGTGCTTAAAGCCACATTTCGCCGACTTGAGATCTTACCACACTTGTGTGTTACTGAAATGCTTAACAAAATACTTAACTATTTAACATAGTGAGGTGAATATTAGATGCATCACTAAAACCTTCATATAAATGAATAATTTTGACGTCAGTTTCCTATCAGTGAACACACAAGTTGATCGTCAACAACGTCTCTCTTCTGCCATCCCCTCTCTCTTGTATGTATGTGTGACATAAATACAGAAACGAATACCTCACTAAACTAGAACATCAAAAATTATGACTCTCACGATCCTCCAGTATATTTCCAATAATTTTATAGGTTCCCAAATACCGACAGAAAAACTAGCGGTGATATAGGCCAGCTATGTACACGCTCGTGAAAGTGCTTGACCTGTGCTTAGGGTATTGCATTCATGATCACAAGATCTTGATTTCGATTCTTGCATTCACGAACGCAAGATCTTGATTTCGATTCCACCAACTTCACTTAAACTGATTGCAAAGAATATTACAAAAGTTTTGGCGCTTATAGAGGAAGGTGGGTGCTACTATAGTATATCCACCATCCATTTTCTACTATAGTATATCTGCTATTAATTTTCTACTATGATATGATATCTACCAAATGTTAAAAATGAAATATGTTAAAAATCATTAAACATTTATACTACAAAAAGAAAGGAGTATAATAAACAGCTTGTTGTGTAAAATTTATTCAAAATCATTAACACATTATATATGATTTTTAAAATATCATCAAATATTGATTTTAGTGTTTAACTGATCTGATATCATTAAAAAAAGCAGTAAACAGGACATCGTACTTCCTGATCATTTTCCAACAATAATGATCCAAAAGTGATTGAAAATATTGAGTAGGTACGCTTCTTTTTTTCTTGAGTATTTCAATTTTGGCATTAAGCCGCGATCGCTCAAAAGCTTGTATATGAGCTCCTGATGTCGGGTCCATATGATTCACTTGATGATTGACGGTTTTGTGCTGATAGCCGATATTCTTTAAGCAACGGTAGGCCGGCCACTCATTAGAATAGATCACAGAGCTAAGCTTACATTAACGTTCTATGATAGGAATCAAAGTGACCCTATCTCTTCGTTGAACATAAAAGTACCGACAATCAAGCCCATTTTTACAGACCAAAAACTCAGGGGCCATCTATGCCCCATGGTCCATCTAAGTCCTGCATCAGATTCCTTTGAGTTCGAAGGTTGATCACCAGTTAACATACGACCACAGTTATATTTACGATAACCAGCAAACCATGCCTCGTCAATCTGTATAGGATTTTCCTGTGTACCAATCATTTGATTCCTTGTTTGGTGTGATATTATCACGCTACAAACTTCACGACACATATTAAACCAGTCTGTAATAGTATTAGGCAACTTTCCCGTGAAGGTAATTTTCATCAGGATTTCGTGAATAAAATAGTACACTAATTCTAAAATTTCAACACACTCAATCTGCTATTCATCTTCCCATTTAAGTTGGTATGGTGGAAAAACTGATTTCCTTCCCGAACTGAGCTTGGCGCCTTTTTTTTTTTTGGACATTTCAATATTAGCCGGAATTCTCTGGTTCTAATCCTCTTTCTTTTTTCTTGCATGTGTGTCCCGCATTTATGACAAGAAGGTACATTTCCTACCTAGTCAATAAGATTATGCTCTCTCAAAAAGGACACCGTTTCATCTTCACTTGAGTAAAAGTCTCTGGCCAACATGGTGCTAGCATGAACAACTAAATAGCTTAGAATTAATTGCTGAAGGCCGTAAGTGGGTTGTTTGGTAGAGTGCATTGCCATTTGCAGTAGATCACAGATAGTAAGGTAGATATCACACTATAGTAGCACCAGAAGGCATTTAAGTTTTTGCTGATAACGACCGCAATCGGGAAGAAAAATAGATTATAAGTGGAGTTTATAAAGTAGGTAGTTCTACTATTGAAGATGATGCACCATAAATATCAAACAACTTTGGATAAGTTCTTCATGCCCCATCTAAATATTAGTTTTAAATTTTGGCATAAAGCCAGCAATTTTGGAGGAGTGGAGAAGTCGATTTACACCGACCCCAGTGCTCAACTAGTACTTATTTTATCGAGCTCGAAAGGATAAAAGGCAAGTCAACCTCGGGGGAATTTGAACTCAGAACGTAAAGACGAATTAAATGCCGCTAAGCATTTTGTCCAGCTCACCACCTTATCTATCAACTAAATATTAATGATGATTAACCGCAAGGGAGAAGGTAGTGTCCCTCATCCTCACACTTTAGTCAACATCTTTCGAAGTAAAAACGTACCCTTTTAGAATATTATAAGTCTTGTCTATTCTCTAATGTATTTCTTTTCAAATGGTTTTATATACATATATTGTACTATCTACATCTTGAAAATATTTTCATAACTAAAAGAGGTTCTGGAGCTTTTTCTTCTTTTTCCAAATCCGTTTGTAAAATCAATGGGAAAATAAATTCCTCGTTACGCGATTTCGACCTGCAGCAAATTCAGGAATGCAATACACCCTTAACGCAGTGGATTGTACTTATGTCAATGTTTTCCACCACTGAGCACATATAATGTGCTAATTAATAATCCCACGCTCCTACTCTATCTTTTTTCTTCTTCTTCTTCAAAAAAAAAATTATAATAACAATAATGATAATAATAATAATAATAATAATAATAATAATAATAATAATAATAATAATAATAATAATAATAATATATACTGCAGTCCGACGATTGCTTAGCTGGTCGAAACTTCGAATTCACTGTCAACAACATTCTTGTATAAGAATAATAAATTTGTACTCTACAAATGTATAGGGTAACTCATCAGATAATTGTAGCGGAAGCTTCTCTCTCGGTTATAAATTCTTAATTGCGAACGTAGCGGGTAACATCTAGCCTTCGGCCCGCCTTGGACCCTGCTGTGTCCATCACCCTGATTGGCTCTTATTTGCGCGGCATTTGTCTCCATTTCTGTTTCGCGCCAGGGTGCTTACCAACCAATCGTGGTCTTCTAATAAGGTTACGTGAGAGAGTGCTTTTCTGCTGTTTCTGGGGCCCCTTTTTACCTATAAATAAGCCCTGCTTTATCCACGCCTGTTGGTCGCGATTTCAGATCTCTCTGAGGTCTGGTCCACAGCTCTTCAATATCCTCCCGAAGGACCTGAGAGACCTGCATGGGGTGGATGTAGGTGTCTTCAAAATAAAGCTGGACCTCTTCCTGTCAAGTGTCCCATATGAACCAACTTCTTGGCAGGAGGTGCTGATGAGGGCAGCTGCATCAAAATCTCTCATGCACCAAATGTCAATTCCTGAAAAGCATTCGTGAAGTAAAATTATGTAGCAACACCAAGTGGCCAGCACACAGCACACCAACCAGCCAGTTTCCAGCGACGACGTCAACACCACCGTTCTACTGTTTTCTACAGCCTCGTCGCCAACGTCAACACGATGCCACTACTTACACAAGACAGCAACCGCGGATCCACTCAACACTGTTTGTGTGGATTATTTCCACCACGAAATAACAGCCAGAACAACTTGCGAGAATCTCCTGTATTCAAGTAACCGGCTCGGCATAGAAGCCTCATCTTCATGACACGTGACTTAGCTCTGCCTAGAAGCCACAACCTCTTATGTACAGACATTCTATTTACTGTGTACCTGAACTATGAACTGGTATCTTCCTATCTTTGTGTTCCGACTCTTATAGTCTATGTTACAGACTCTTATTCTATGCTCTGTATTTCTCATTTACACACATACACATATTTATGTATACACACTCTTGTTCACACGACGGCCTGTCATATGTATTGTTATTATTTATATTGCCGCATGCACGCACACACAGTCCACTACGCTAATAAACTTATTCTTTATACGTATATATTTAACAGCTGCGTCTCTCTCTTTCCTTGCTGGCATTTCCTCGCATTTCACATGTGAGCCCTCGCATGTTATATATTTTTATGTTTTGTGTCGACCGTGCGACGCGTTAAAAGCAGCCTCTTCCGTTCGTCGCCATCCTTCTTCGGTTCGCACGGTCATTCTCTACATTATGGTAAAATTGTTTTTATTATTACCGAACATAAAATCAAAGATAACTCTACCTACCTTCCTATCAATCTATCTGTCTTATTTCTTTACTGCACACAAGGAGCTACACACAGAAGGGACAAACAAGGACAGACAAACGGATTAAGTCGATTATATCGACCCCAGTGCGTAACTGGTACTTATTTAATCGACCCCGAAAGGATGAAAGGCAAAGTCGACCTCGGCGGAATTTGAACTCAGAACGTAGCGGCAGACGAAATACTGCTAAGCATTTCGCCCGGCGTGCTAACGTTTCTACCAGCTCACCTGTCTGTCTGTAAACACAAGCATAGCTGTGTGGTAAGAAGTTCGCTTCCCAGCCAAACGGTTCCGGGTTTGTGAGTGAATCTGGTAGACGAAAAGTTAAATAATCCTGTTGTATATGTATATATCTAGGTGTGTGTGTGTCTGTTCGCATGCACGTATCTGTGTTTATCTCCCCTGCCCTAGCAGTTCGGCAAAATGACCGATAGAATAAGTACCAAGCTTAAAATAAAATCAGATATAAGTACTGGGATCGATTCATTGTTCTAAAAATTCTCCAAGGCGGTGCCCCAGCATGGCCGCAGTTTAACAACTGAAACAAATAAAAAGATAAGAGATACAATATACAAATCAAACAAAAATAATCAGCCTATTAACTGTTAATCTCTGTCACTGTGTGAATGTATGTGTTTGTGTGTATATGCGTGTGTATGTGTGTGTGTGTGTGAGCGGAAGCAGCGCTAATGTATAGCTTCTTTCATATGGAAGCCTGGCAGTGATTATATTTCTAAATAGTAAATAAATATGTAGTCTTATACTCTAATGTATTTAGTTCCATTATAAATTAGGCCTTTCGAGAGACTTCCGGCAGCTTGGGATCAGAATGCAACCAATCAGTTTCGTTGTTTTTTAACAACTCATCGAAGGTCGTTTGCCTCTTCCTGCCAAGATGACGCGTAATAGTAACAAAAAAGTTATTCATTAAGATGTAAACAAGATTGTGTACATTATAACTTAAAGGCTAATGGCTAATGATTAACCTCGCTATATTAGAACTGGTTTTATGGTAGATATCTATGCGACAGACAGAGCATAATTATGGTATCCAGAATCTGTGTATGCGCGCACGCTATGTGTGTGTGGGTGGGTTGTTGGTGTATGTATGCTTGTATGTCAAGTATGAAGTAGTTAAGAGTGTTGAACGTATATGTGTATATAATTGGGAGGTCGAAATTTCCTTATCTAAGTTTTTAAACGATGATGTGTATTTTACGGATATGAGCAATCGTGTGTGTGTGTGTGTGTGTGCATGAATGTGTGTATGTGTCTACTTTTATATCAATATATCAGTATCATAAATGCGTATGTATATGTACATACAGATGTAAGCACATAAGCATGTACGTAACTACGTATGGAAGATGGGGGGGGGGGAGAGAGAGAAAGAGAGAGAGTGTGTATGTGTGTGTGTGTGTGTGTGCGCGCGCACACAGTTTTTTTCTAATATTGCACGTTGTGAGATATGCTGACTAGGGAATAGTCGGAGCAAAATAATCATCTGGGAACCTACTCTACAGCATGTATTGAGTACTTTCCCTTCCGTTTGTATACTGAAACAGTTTTTACTACGTTGTACCGCCATCGATAAATCTGTCAACCAAAATATATGCCAAAATCGTTAACACCAAGGAGATAATCATGACAGCTGAAACAAGCTCAAGAGACTGCGGGGAGTACCCTTCCACAGGCGACGTCTAACTTAGTCCTCGCTGTCTAACTCATGCGAAGCGTACAGGTGAAATGGTTGTGACTCTGATATACGTGCTGATGATGCAAAAGGGTTTTCAACATGGCGATGGATTTAAGAGAAGGGCTTCCAAGACTTCCGAGTAGCTCCTGTAGTTTCTTCGTGGTACAAAGCATCTTCGATATTTATTTCACCACGTAAGAATCATAGCAGTCGCTGACATGGATAGGAAAACCATTAAAGATTGGAATTAACAGTTTCAAACTAGAGATTAAAACAAGAATCTATAAATCGTGTGACATGTCATCCATTATGTATGCTGGTGGCAAGACATCTGGATATGTCCGAGCAAACGTAAGAGCTTCTTCGGAACGAATGGAAACCTCTTACCTAGATTAACAATTGGTTCATCTCACTGGCAAGTTTATCTAAATATCCATATACAAATAAATAGATGGTTGGCAACCTTTCGTTAGGAGTATATAAAATGTCTAGCAATGAAGCGAGAGAAAATATCGGAGAATTATCGGTAATATATATAAAAAAATCCACTGTCTTTGATTTACTACTAAAGGAATGTAGACAGGTGTCTGTAACATCGCAACGGAATCTGTCCCTCGCCATTCCTCCCAACGGCTTAAACCTATGGTCACTAACAACATGCTGTATTAAAACCGAGTGAAACAAAATTTATTTAACCAGATACACCTGACGAGGCACTTCTGCATCGAAGGATGCATCACAACCAGTTGGACAGTATCCCACCCGCGAGAGATCGATGCAGAATGGGTCGAAACGATCGTTGTGAGTAATAAAGTTTCTCGTCTACTCCATTTTCCGTTTCTATTATTTGTTATGTATGTCTGTATGTGTCTCTTCTATTTTTTTAAGTATGATAAATTTTCGTTGAGCTGGGTATAATTAACTATTTTGATCTTTGTACATTATTGACCCTTATTTTATCGATCGGGAGGAATAGAAGGCGAAATTGATTTCGGTGTGATTTGAACTCAAAGCATAAAGAATCACAATTAGATGCCACAAAGCATTTTGTTCCCATACTCTACTAATTCTGCCAACCCGGCACTGCTTCACCTGGGTAGTGTATTGACTTCATATTTTGGCACAAGGCTACCAATTTCGGGGGTAAGTCAATTAAATCGGCCCCAGTGCTCAACTGGTACTTATTTTATCGACTCCGAGAGGATGAAAGGCAAAGTCGACTCCTGCAGCAGTTAAACTCAGAACATAAAGACGGACGAAATGCCGCTAAGCATTCTACTCAGCGTGGTAACGGTTCTGCCAGCTTGCCGCGTTACCTGGGTAGTATATTTGTTTCAAATTTTGGCACAGGGCCAGCAGTTTGGGTGGGTGGGTGGCAAGTCGATTGACTCGACCCCAGTACTCAACTGGTACTTATTTCATCGCTCCCAAAAGGATGAAATTCGACGGAATTTGAACTCAACGTAGACACTGTCGAAATGCTAACGATTCTGCCAGCTCGCCAAAGCGGGGTGCTGGCAGCAACGTTAGCACGCCAGGTGACGTGCTTAGCGGTATTTCGTCTGTCTTTATGTTCTGAGTTCAAATTCCGCCGAGGTCGACTTTGCCTTTCATCCTTTCGGGGTCGATAAATTAAGTACCAGTTGCGTACTGGGGTCGATCTAATCGACTAGCCTCCTCCCCCCCAAATTTCGGGTCTTGTGCCTAGAGTAGAAAATATTCTGCCTGTTTACCGCCTTTTACCTGGACAGTATATTAAAATACAATTTACATCCTTTAACAATCAGTATAATCAGGAAACAGGTGCGATAAGATCGACAGATAAAATGTCCATTCTGGCGGAAATTATTTGTAACCGGATTGAGGAAATTCGGTGAATGAGTGGGTTGTAGAGAACAGAGCTCAAACCTAGTATCTTTAATCAAGCGACTATGTAATTAAGATAACAGCCGTAACTTGTTTGTTTTCTCGACGGATGCTGAGTAAATACATTGTTGGAGTGGAAAGTATATCGGCTTTACAATGTGTCAGTTCGCCCTCTGTGTATGATGTGGGTGTGTGTTAAGTTTTGTAATTTTCTTATTTCGCAAGTACCGGTATAGGAACAAAGATCAAATAGCCGTAAACTGCGAATTTTTATCTCACCGTAGCGGAGGCACAACCAACAGCAGAAAGGAAAAGGAGTAACAACAATATAAAAAAAAAAGCAGACGAGTCCACCTGAAACTCATGCATGCCATGTGACTGGCGGTTTTTAATTATGTATTTATTTTTTTGACCGCCTACTACGTACTCTTCTTTATTTGGCACTACGGTCATAATACAGAGGGGACACTACAAGGACAGACAGAACATCACAGTGGGGACAAAAAACAAAACGAATGAAAATGAAGATGTTATATAATGAAAATGAAATGGCTGCATGGGCCCCACTCCTCGTGCAGTACTATTTGAACGTTTAATACAGTTTACAATCGTTCGATTTTCTTTGTTTTTTTCCTTATCATCGTTTTTTCTCTCTCATTTTTTAAAATAAAACAGTTTTACTTCTTTTCTTTTTTTCCAATAAACAATTTCACTTGCTTTTTTTTTCCTTTTTTAGTATTTCACAAAAGGTTCGAGATCTTTCAGTTCCACTACTGGTAGCAATTCATCGAATTCCACCGCTACTCCTGGTGGATCAATTTCCCCTCTACACATATTTCTCCCTGTCGACCACAAAGGCCTTCACATTCTCTGAATAAACGTCTGTGGGCAGCTTCACCCTTATGATAGACTTAAATTTCATTATTTTCCGTTCTGTTTCCTTGTTTTTCGCTATGTTACAAAATTCCATCGATATTTTGGGGGCTTTCTTACTTGATTTCCCTTTTCCTGCTCCACTGCTGGTACCTTTTCTCTTTCCATTCTGAATAATCTCTCCATTTCAACCTCGTATAATTATTCTGAATCCTCCTCTACTGGTACAATCAATGTCCTTGCTGCTGTCTCCTCCTTCTGCAACTCCTCTTCGATCTCCTTTTCAAGTTCCTTTTCGATTTCCTTGTCAACCACCATTTTATCTTCCTTCCTTCCGACTTCCTTCATAACCTCTTTCTCTACCGTTTCTTTCTTCTTTTTCTGCCTCTCCGGCGGAGAGCTAGCTCTACCACTTCTCTTTCTTTTTTTACTACCGTAAATCCTTCATTCGTTATTGTCTCCTTTACCTCGACTTGTACCACTTGGTCTGCACTTTATTGTTTCTCAGTTTGCTCAATCTGTTGTTCTCTCTGGGGGCACCTCGCCATCATGTGGACTTTTTCTCCACATTCGTAGCATATGGGCGGCCTACCCTCCACCACCACCACCACTCGCAGCCTTACATCCTCAGGCAGAACAATTTCTTCCGCGATTCTATTGAGGTCTTCTATACTCGCTTGAATAGCCATTTCTATGCCATACCCCCAATAGTTCACCCTTTTGGTTCTTGTGGCCTTGAGCATCTTGGCCTCCTCCTCCATATCGAATATAATGGCTGCCATAAGCCATGTTTCTTTTATCTCTGGTGGCACTTTGCCAGCTCTTACCCTGGCAACACGCTTGCAACAGTAGGATAGCAAAAGCACCCATTCCTCAGTTCTTATGGCTACCTTGGAGTGCTTAATCGCTTCACCCTCCGTCGCGAAACGCACCTCCACAGTGCCATACTTTCTTCCTCAGGTAATGAACGTGGTCAACCTCTTTATTTCCTTCAAACATTCCTCAATAGCCTCGAGTATTGCAATTTCGATTTTTCTGCTTGCTACCTTCAGTGTTTTATAAATTACTGTCCAATTGGTTACATTACTTGTGAGTTCTGCAGGCGGCGTTAGTCACAATGTGCTTCCTTCCTTTTTCAACAAATTTTCACATTCTTTCATTTTCTTTGGTTCGACTTTTACTTCATGCACTTCCAGTGCTTCAACCTCAGTCTCTCTACCGGCCACAGCTGCATAGCTGTGGCCTCCTTTTGGCACCTTCTCCATTTTTCTCACAATGGGAAAAAAAAAGCAACAATTCAAAAATAACAATAATCAGCAATTTCAACAGTAACAACCTTGGGTACACTCATGAGGGGAGATCTTCAACAAATATTCAACAAAGTGACTTATGTCTAACAAATAACACGACAAAATTAACTCCGATACGAATATCTCAAACCGCCTA
Source organism: Octopus bimaculoides (assembly GCF_001194135.2). NCBI lineage: Eukaryota > Metazoa > Mollusca > Cephalopoda > Octopoda > Octopodidae > Octopus > Octopus bimaculoides. The sequence continues at coordinate 97,197,818 of NC_068982.1, forward strand.
CTACGTACTCATTCTTTTTATTGTCCACAAGGGACCAACAAAGAGGGGAGAATACAGGACATTACATGTGGGGCCGAAAAAAAGAAAAAATCGAATGAGCAGATGTATCTGAAAGTATCTTGTAAGCTCTCTATGGTTTTATACTTTTAATCAAATCTCTGAATATCTGTGCAACTGGGCGAACGTGTGTTTATTGTGTTATTCGTGTCTCTCAGCACATTCGTACTATATGCTTGTTTATGTGTTCATAATGCTATGAAAGGGTACTTTCCCTAATCACTTTTATTAGAGGATACTCGAATACGTGATTATGTGTTTAGCTATGGGTTGTGAATATATTTCTAATGTATTTTCTATTAGTTTGCCTTGGGGAACGAGATGACGAGAAAGAGTAGTGTTTTTTTGTTTTGAGAAACCCCTTGTTTGTGGGTTCGGGAATAATAGACAAGGCTAATTGTCCAGGTTGAACTCTTGGAGAAGAAAAGTGGTTGGAAGAAAAGCAAAGATAGGAAGTGCAGTGAAGTTTTGGAATAGCCTTTCCTCGAAGTCCCAATAAAGGAACTTTTTTGAATAAGAAATTTTTCAAAATCGTTATTTCTTTTGTACGAAACGCAAAAAATACTAAAACAGTTATAATAACCCTTTCTACTATAGACACTAAACCTGAAGTTTGGAGGGAAGTGGGAGCTAGACGATTACGTCGATCAGGTGTTCAACTGGTTCCTATATCATCGACCTCGTAACGATAAAAAGCAAGATCAACCTCAATGGAATTTGAACTCAGAAGGTAAGGCCCGAAGAAATGTCGCTAAATATTATGTCCGGCGAGTTAACGATTCTTCCATCACGCCGCCCTTGAAACAAACCTTTCAAATTTTGTCACAGGGTCAGCAGTTTTTCAGGGGAAGGGGTAGTCGATTACATCAACCCCAGTGCTCAACTGGTACTTTTTTTATCGACCCCAAAACGATAAAAGGCAAAGTCGACCGCGGCGGAATTTGAACTTAAAACGTGAAGACGAACAAAATGCCGCTGAGCATGTTGTGCAGCGTGCTAACGATTCTTCCATTTCGCTGCCTTTAATATTAATAATAATAATAATAATAATAATAACAATAATAATAATAATCCTTTCTACTAAAGGCACAAGGCTTGAAACTTGGGTGGGTGGGAAAAGACTAGTCGATTACATCGACCCAGTATTTCACTGGTACTTAATTTATCAACCCCGAAAGGAGGAAAAGAAAAGTCGACCTCGACGGAATTTGAACACAGAACGTAGCGACGGGCGAAATACTGTAAAGCATTTCATCCAGCGTGCTAACGGCTTCGCCGAATTCTTTCAGGCATAAGGCCTGAAATTTTGGTGGAAGGGGCTAGTCGACTACATCAGCCCAGCTCGCAGCCTTTACAACAACAACAACAACAACAATAATAATAATAATAATAATAATAATAATAATAATAATAATAATGGAACTGAGGAAAGTGGCGGTTATAACCCTTGTATCAGGGGCACTTGTAACCGTGACAAACCAATTTCATAAGTAGCTCAATAAACTTGTATTCACTATCAACACCGATGCTCCAGAAAAACAGCACTACTTGGAACAGCCAATATTTTGAGAAGAGTTGTGTCAATGTAACTGGAATGAGAAAGTTGACAGGACCCATGGCCAATGGTTATGACTCGCTCCTGATTAAAAGATATCGACATACAATCAGTTTGAGAAATGTAACAGTGATAATTGTAATAAGGGTGGGTAACTAACTTTTCCCCTTTCCCATGGTCTTAGACACAGCTAAACCAAGAGTCGACCTGAGGTGCGTTCGAAATATATAGCTATAAGTTTTGAAGCGTTTAGAATCCGGGAGTTATGACATTGTTTAAGTGAAGGTGGAAAGAGAGATGAATGTAGGAAATACGTTTCGGAGGCAAACATTTTTTCAGTTAGTAGATACCACTATGTATAAGTGGAAACAGCTCAACGACAGTCCAGTTGTTAACTCAGTCGACTTAGACCCATTATCAAAGGCATTTCAACTACAGGAACTCCGACAGAATGTTTCATAAGGAGCAATAAAACTTCTTTTGGGATCAGGGAGAGGGAGTCTCCTCTTAAAATTTAAGAGAAAGAAAGAGAAAAAGTGAGAGAGAGAGAGGGGGGGGAATCTTTCCTTGGATGTCTTGGTTCCGGAACGCCACTTTTAAAGGCCCAGTCCAACCGTGAAATAACATTTTGTTTTATATTATTATCTTTTCTTCGGTCGAGGACTACATTATCCAATGTGATTATTCCTTTTTTTTTAAGGCGATAGGTTGTGGCTGAGAGATTTGCATACTGTCTCTAGCACATCGAATGACCGCTTAGAGGCTCCTTCAGTGGCTGGTGGTGAGTGACTATGACACTGTTGCCTCTCAAGAATGTAAATGCGTGATGATCACATCAACCATTTATACATTACGTCTATCTGTTCAAGGTGAAAATTTCTGTCTCTGTAAAGAAAACCCAGATTTGTGATGACAAGTTTTGGAATGTAAAAAATATATGATCACCATGAAAGGCCGTCAGATATTTAGAAAAATCTGTGATGGTCATAAATATTGAGGATGTAATGCTATATTACCATTTTCATTAGTGTAATGTCTACGTTTACGTCAGCATGTAATCACGTATCTATATGTATATGTATACATGTATGTGTACCTGATTGTGACAATATACATATTTATGGTTTGTTGCTTGAATTGTAATATTTATTGAATTTTTTAGTGTGTATGTGTAAGCTAAGTTTTCCTAATGACGTCAACAATGATTCATATCGATAATTATATCATTCCATTTCTCCACATCCTGTTATATCAAGCTAATCCACAAAACGAGTACAAACGTGTCTTGTCCTGTCTGCTAAAGTGCATAGTTCTACTTTCTTTCATTCTTCTTTTTTTTTTTATTATTATTCATACCTATACATTGCCACCAGTGCGTAACTGGTACTTAATTTATCGAACCCCGAAAGGATGAAAGGCAAAGTCGACCCCGGTGGCATTTGAACTCAGAACGTGATGACAAACGAAATACCGCTTAGTATTTCGCTCGGTGTGTTAACGATTCTTAATTTTTTATTATCCATAAGGACATACATAGAAGGGACGGTACAATGAAATCGAATGATTTTACAAGAAATGCGATTGGGGTGCTTTTAAAAATTCTAAAAACATATAATACGGATGATGATAGGACACAATATAACAGATGAAGTGGAGGCGGGATTATAACGG
>NC_068982.1:97201551-97202695 GCF_001194135.2 Octopus bimaculoides
AGAAACAATTCCTATCATAGTAGGTGCCTTAGGTATAATAAAAACATATTCAGACAAATACATAACAAAAACACCAGGACTTACAAATATATATAACATACAGAAAATTGCACTACTGGGCACTGCACACATCCTACGCAAAACACTTTCAATACAGTAACCATAAGAGCACCACAGCAAACCACAGCACATACCCAAGGCGCACAGAGCTGCGCTCGGTAGTGAAGTGAAAGCACGTTATAAAAATAAAACTACTGGACAATAATAATAATAATAATAATAATAATAATAATGGAAACATTCCTAAAAAAGATACAAAACCAAATTTGAAAACATTTAATTTTACTGACATTTAATAAGTGCCGGTTAAACATTTACGTATTCGTTTAGCTTACTCGGGTAGAATCAATTTTTGCATTTGCTCCAAGTCAGCACAAAGTTCGAGAAGGTTCCAGGATTCTTGATTGCTGTTCGACACGTGTTTAAAGGAATGAGTTTACCTTCAATGCACTTCTCTAAACACGTGCCACGAACACAGTATCCTCACCTCGCGCCGCACAAATAAGTAACCAGCTAATTCTTAAAGAAAAACAAACCAGAGGTGCATACAAGTTTCACTCAAGTTTTTTCAACCGTAGATAAAAAGAATCATTGACTATGATAAATTCTTTTTCCCGCCTCTCACACAAAACTATTCCTTTCTATTATTAATATAACTACGAACTACACTTTATTACATTCAATTTGCCATAAAGACAGTACACAGAGAGTAGGTACGGGCTGGACAAACACATTAATGAGATGAGATGAATGATGATTAATATGGTATTAATGAGAGAAGACAGGAGCCGCCCGCCGAACTCTGCTTCTCTAAATCATTGTTCTTTTATAAATTTATACATAAATTTACAATTTGAGGCTATAAACCTCTTACTTTACAATTTCAATTTATCATGTCTTTGAAATGAGGCACTTGCCTCTTACACTTTTCTTTTTATGGGCCACAAGCCCTTTCAATATGAGGCACTCGTCCTCTTACATTTTACCACCCGACCAGACTCCGTGCTTCACTTAAGCACCTCACTGGTTCTTCATCGGGCACCTTCAGTAAAAAGCGGAATGCGTCTTTGGGGAAGGAATTCAT